>NW_027495395.1:0-156301 GCF_021521415.1 Bidens hawaiensis | reverse complement strand
ACCAAAGCAGTGACAGCTCACTGACAACAGTACGACGAGGAGCACGCTCTAGTACAAAATGTCACTATCAGCCGCTGCTTACTCACCAACCCTCATCGTGGCACGTACATAGCCTGCAGTTGGTGGAAAAGGAATAGTACACAGCCGGCCATGTCACTATCAGCCGCTGTCTACCCACCAACCACTAGCATGGCACGTGCGTAGCCCACTGTTGGTAGAAAAGGAATATTATACAGCTGGCTGTACCTGCTTGGAAACCTACCTTCGGCTATAAATACTCCAACACCTTGGAACGGTATCATCATCATATACTCTCATATATCATCTGATACTATCTTATCTAGCTATTTCTCTTAATATACACTTATATTCAGAGCAATCTAGTCTGATTCTCACGCCGGAGGGTGGTCACAAGGAGGTACCCCACTTCTCAGTGACGAGCTCACGGTGTCTGTTTTGCAGGTCATCAGAAGAATAACCATCTTTGCTGGACCTAACCCTCGTGGGAAACATCTACTTGACCCTAAGATTATCCGTAATCTGCCGGGGTCGATTAGTGTTTCTTCACCACCACATATGAAACGGGGGCTTTAAAGCCATGACCCACCACTTTCTCCTTATACCGCCATGTAACCAAATGCAGCCCCCCTCATACCGTTCCTATTACAGCCCACACCATAAATCTAAGCGTGTGTTGGCGGCATAATTGGTGTCTTTAACGTTTGATTCGTGCACCACATACACTTAGAATAGATTCATAATGATTTGTTTGTAAACAAAAGAGCCCGTTCAACTTTGTACATATCTTCATTTTTATGGGTTAGTATAAGAAGATGTTAGATGCCATCATAATAGCACATAAGAAATAAGAATGATGAAAATGCCTAAAAATATTTCAAGAAGACAATAACTTAAAGCATAAACTATTTTGACATGATACAAAATACTTTTTATCTTTTACAAAGTTATAAAAGTATTATTGTCACCCACGTTTTTCTAACTATATTTGTATAAAGAAGGTATATACTATACGTGTATCTAATTAATAAAAATTTATATATCTAGCCTCCAAGTTATATCATCTTTTATGTTGTTTATTTAATATTCACAGAAGCTTTATATTATATTTGTGAAACGAATTAATATTATAACTTAGAAGAAGTTACATAAATTGTTTTAACTAAATATATGATATAATAAAAAAAACACATTAATTTAAAAATATTAGTTAATTAAAACTAAAGTGAAAATTCATTGTTTCCTCATGAGTCATTAGTGAAGTCGTAAAAAAAGAATTACTGTTTTTAAATTCTTATATTAAAAAAAACTACATTAATTTTTAACTTGTTTAGAATAATCTCTAGTATATATAAAACTTTCCCAAAAACAAAGCATATGGTATTAAATTTATATTCTTTATTTAACTTTTCTTTGAACAAATTCCTTCCTTTGTCAAATTGTCAATATATGTTTGTGAATAACATAAAAGTTAAGTCAAACTATTAATTCGATTTTGACTTTACCAATGTTTAATGTGACAAGGTCTGGACAGACGGAAACTGAATAGCTCAATAGCATCATCATCATCGTGGTCCACCTAACGACACCTAGTTGTTGTGCTGTCCGTTAGTTACATAATAAAGATGGTCATACACCTATGCATGCGATATAAACATTGTTTTTTTTTTTCTTGAATGACAGCTTGTATTGAAAAAAATAAAGGTTGAACAATCATATAGGAAAGCTTGTGCCAAGGCTATAAATTGGAACGATTTATATCATATGACGCTCAGTCATTAAATAAGTGGTTTTTGTTTTAGTAGTGTGGTGTGGTAGCCCAATACATACATATATATCACAGTCACACACATATAATAATAATAATAATAATAATAATAATAATAATACAAAAGCATCAGGCGACAATTGCATGTTGCCCCCCCACATATCGCCCCTTTTGTAGCCTTGGGGTTGGGGGGTGTTCTCGCCCCAACACACCTTTGTTGCCTCACTATGCATACGCTAAGAACAAAAAAAATATACATAATTTAAAGAAGTATACAACAATGTTAATTATCTTTTATACATAATCTGTGGAAGATATGTGTAGTGAGGAGTTGCATAGTTCTTACTTCTTAGAAACCGGTCTTATATACCAAACACTTTCTAGCCTAATGATATTAGCGTGTTAGAAAAAAAGTCTCTCTCCTCAAGCGGTGGTGATAGTTTTGTGGTGAACAAAAATATGTAGACTTATGAGTATGATTAGAGAACGTGTGAGTTAAGTGTTCTAAAAAAATATCATTTTAAAGAAATAATATAAGTAGAGTAAATTACACGGATGAGTCCATATAGTTTGTGCCAAACTTTTGATTTCGTCTCAAATAAACAAACGAAACATTTTGGTTATTGACAAACAAAACATAGAAACACATGGTGCTATCTTGAATTGGTTTCATGGGTAGATGAAAGTTGTTTTTGAAGAACCATGTCAAACATAAGTGATGTTTTTTTTTCTTTTTCCGAACATCATATTACACTACTCCTAAATTACATCATTTATCTAAAGTAACTTCATGTCTAAGATTTAAACCCGAAACCTTTCACCAGGAGTAAAAAGCATCTATCAGACTATCACTAGGCCAGCTAGGAATCGAACAATATATTTCCAATATAACAAACTTCAGCCGTGAAAAATGTTAAACAAACAAATAATTTTGTTAAGAATAATAAGTGTGTATGGTACTAATATTATGGTAGACGAAAATAAGATTTGGTACGTGAGTGGTGAGGGGGTGTGACCTGCTTTTTAAGATTCCAGCAGCTTTCCTAACCACAATCAACCATAAGCCTTATTTTTAGATTTTAAGGATGATATTTACGATTTGTTTATTTATCAAGTTAACTAAATAAACATAACAATAATAATACTATATAGTTAAACATAGTTAAATCCAGGTATTTTGACAACTTAACTGTCGCTATACGTGCTCCAAAGTTTAAACCTATAACTACTTATTTGTTGTTTGTGTCCGGCCTTAACTATTCGTTTCGGATGGGTTGTTTGTTGTGTTTTATAGAATGCCGTCTTTAAAAAAATATATTTATTTTTAGAGTTGAATACACTTTTAGTTCATGCGATTTGATCCAAATAATATTTTAATCTATTAGGTTAAATTTGATTTTTATGTTTCAATAGTTTCATTTTTGTATCAGTTAAAGTCCAACCCACTAATACCATTCAAAATTACTATAAAGTTTTACTTAAACGATCGAAATACCCTTTTAATTATTTGTGTGAGTCAAAATAAATTATAAAATTTTTGGGCCCACTAAAAATGTAGAAGTCTTTCAAATGTAAAAAAGTAGTAATTTTACAGTTTTTTATTGAACACATGCTTACCATTACTACCATTAAACATAAATTAAGTGACAAAGTTTTTGAGCCCAACGGGCCCAACTAACATAAATAATTATTCGGTCTCATCACAACTGGACAAACAAAATGTCTTATTCGGCCGGTGTAGGTGGTGTGGCATTGTGGTGTACTGGTCACTGGCGTGTGGTGGTGTTTAAAAAATCTTGAATGAATTATTTGAAAATCCGACTCTTATATCTGAATTTATGGATTCAGATAATGAGTTTGAACATTTTCGGATATTCGGTTATCCAAAATATATTTTTTTAATTATTAGATAATAAATATTATTTATAAATTTATTTATAAGGTGAGGATATTTTGGACAACTTTTCAGATAATTTTTTTAATATTTTGGATATCTTTTAAATACTTCAGATATTTTGGTAAATTTTTCGGATATTCCAAATATCCGAAATATTTTTTTAAAAAATAGTTCAATAAATTACTGTTAAAATTAACATTTTTTCCATAATTCAGATATCTGTTTAGATATCCGAATCCGAAATTTTTCCCATGGATTCGTATAGTGATATCAATTATCCAAAATTTTTGTACAATTGAAAGTGCCGCCTTTTATCTCTCCAACGTATCAAATTGGTAGCGTTTTTACTGCTATTTCCACTTTCACCAAAAATGGCCAATTCCGCAACTTTGTGTTCCATTTTGTGGAGTAAAATTCTTGTTTGAAACCAATTTGATTTTTCTGTCCCATGTTCCCCTATTACTATACATATCATAATATGACATAATTGTAAACCCGCTACAATGCAATTATTATATATAATTGGACATTTTGTCGGATATCCGGTTCTAAATGTGGTGCCCCCCAACTTACAATATCACATTTGTAGGGGTATGGTACTAAAACCCGGTTCTACAACCCTAAATCTATTATGTTTGGTTTATTTTATTATATGGACTAATACAATGTTATTGGGCTGAGGGGGTTTTGTGGAGGTAACCCTAACTGGGCTAGGCCCATTAGGGTATCATGATGGTGGCCATGAGACTCTCTATATAAGGAGGTCTCCACCTCCTTATTGAGGGTCATGCTCAATAAGAGCCACCACCACTTTTTGTGTCTGTGAACAAGAAATCCTCAGGATATCTTAGCAGTCACCTCCACACCCCCGAAAAACCATTGCAGGTCTCAAGCAGCTGAAGAAGAAGATCAAGACGTGGTTCGTTCATCTCAAAATCCGTGGAAACATCGTCATGGATATGGTCAGATTTCATTTCGTGCTTCGACATTGGCGCCATCCGTGGGACATTATGAACTACCCTTCGATCTTCATCTCGGCTGTCGGATCTCTCTCAGGAAAAACCCAGATCTGGAAGTTTACAGAAAAAGGCTGCAAAGCTTGTTCTATTAAAGCTCAAAAAGATCCATAGATCTAAAAAGAGGCTTCCAGATCTGTGCAAAAAGAAACGGCCTGATTCGAATGATCAGGTCTCCGGATCTGTGATGGTTTTAAATCTGCTCCGGGCTTCAGATCTGTCCAGATCCGATTTACAGATCTAGGTCTAGATTACAGACCTGGATTTTAGGTCTAAAGTTGCAGATCTAACTCTAAAATTGCAGATCCAGAAAGTACCAGACTTCCGCCGCCATGTATGCGCGCCCGCGGATTCTCACTCCACAGCCGTGCATGTGCCGCCGCGGAAACCACCATCTGGGCTTTGCGCAAGAGACCTCCGCCATGCCCGCGCACACACGAGTCACCACTCCATCGCCGTGCATGTGCGCATCAGGCCTCGCGCCAAAACTTCAAGGTTGGGAATCCTCATAATATCCCATATGGCTACGCGCCAAGCTTCAAGGTTGGGAATCCTCATAATATCCCATATGGCTACGCGCCAAGCTTCAAGGTTGGGAATCCTCATAATATCCCATATGGCTACGCGCCAAGCTTCAAGGTTGGGAATCCTCATAATATCCCATATGGCTACGCGCCAAGCTTCAAGGTTGGGAATCCTCATAATATCCCATATGGCTACGCGCCAAGCTTCAAGGTTGGGAATCCTCATAATATCCCATATGGCTACGCGCCAAGCTTCAAGGTTGGGAATCCTCATAATATCCCATATGGCTACGCGCCAAGCTTCAAGGTTGGGAATCCTCATAATATCCCATATGGCTACGCGCCAAGCTTCAAGGTTGGGAATCCTCATAATATCCCATATGGCTACGCGCCAAGCTTCAAGGTTGGGAATCCTCATAATATCCCATAAGGCTACGCGCCAAGCTTCAAGGTTGGGAATCCTCATAATATCCCATATGGCTACTTGCCAAACTTCAAGGTTGGGAATCCTCATAATGTCCCATGTGGCTACGCGCCAAACTTAAAGGATGTGAATCCTCATAATATCCCCCATGGCTACGCACCAAACTTAAAGGTTGGGAATCCTCATAATATCCCATATGGCTACGCGCCAAACTTAAAGGTTGGGAATCCTCATACCACATGCTCATGCACCACATATGCTCACGCGTATTACACATGCTTACGCATCACATGCTCACACATCACAGTCTACGCGCACGCGCATGCAACATCTGCGCGTGGCGCGGGACATAAAGTAGCTCGTAAGACGTCTCGCGCGCAAGCTGTTACTATTATTATAGCTCGTAAGTCGCCTCGCGCGCAGGCTTTTATTATTCATACAGCTCATAAGTCGCCATGCGCGCAAGCTGTCATTATTCTTATAGCTCGTAAGTCGCCTCACGTGCCAGCTTCATTATTATTCTCAGCTCATAAGTCGCCTTGCGCGCAGGCTCCATTATTATTATAGCTCGTAAGTCGCCTCTCGCGCAAGCTTCATTATTATTATAGCTCGTAAGTCGCTTCTCGCGCCAGCTTCATTATTATTACAGCTCATAAGTCGCCTTGCGCGCAGGCTCCATTATTATTATAGCTTGTAAGTCGCCTCTCGCGCAAGCTTCATTATTATTATAGCTCGTAAGTCGCTTCTCGCGCCAGCTTCATTATTATTACAGCTCATAAGTCGCCTTGCGCGCAGGCTCCATTATTATTATAGCTCGTAAGTCGCCTCTCGCGCAAGCTTCATTATTATTATAGCTCATAAGTCACTTCTCGCGCCAGCTTCATTATTATTACAGCTCGTAAGCCGCCTCACGCGCCAGCTCAATTATTATTCTCAAAGCTTATAAGACGCCTCTCGCGCGCAAGCTTTATTACTCACAGCTCGTAAGCCGCCTCACGCGCCAGCTCAATTATTATTCTCAAAGCTCATAAGACGCCTCTCGCGCGCAAGCTTTATTATTCTCAGCTCGTAAGACGCCTCTCGCGCGCAGGCTTTATTATTCTTAGCTCGTAAGTCGCCTCTCGCGCGCAAGCTTTATTATTATAGCTCGTAAGCCGCCTCACGCGCAGGCTTCATTATTTTTACAACATGTCACCATCATGAAGAAAACCTCCCAAAACTCAAAAGACAATAAAGACAAGGCCAAAGAAAAGGGAAAAAAACGCCTCACACCTTATAAAGTCCAGGGCTCCACCTAGACGCTTGCGCGCCCAGGAGCAACGCTGGACTTGGGGGGCTTGTAGGGGTATGGTACTAAAACCCGGTTCTACGACCCTAAATCTATTATGTTTGGTTTATTTTATTACATGGACTAATACAATGTTATTGGGCTGAGGGGGTTTTGTGGAGGTAACCCTAACTGGGCTAGGCCCATTAGGGTATCATGATGGTGGCCATGAGACTCTCTATATAAGGAGGTCTCCACCTCCTTATTGAGGGTCATGCTCAATAAGAGCCACCACCACTTTTTGTATCTGTGAACAAGAAATCCTCAGGATATCTTAGCAGTCACCTCCACACCCCCGAAAAACCATTGCAGGTCTCAAGCAGCTGAAGAAGAAGATCAAGACGTGGTTCGTTCATCTCAAAATCCGTGGAAACATCGTCATGGATCTGGTCAGATTTCATTTCGTGCTTCGACAACATTAACAACCGCGATTAACATTTAAAAGCATGCATAAAGTATAAACTCTTTATTAACTCATAATCGTGCATATATGAAACAAACATACTGATCGAAATGCAACAAAAAGGAGTTAGATTCACTCAACTTATTTATTCACTCACTCACTCACTCACAAAACACCACAAGAAGTTGGTAATCTAACCCTTTAATTTCCCTCCATAGTATCTTTTAGAGCATGATATCATCATTCATGCATGCAAGCTATCATTCCTTGGAATGAAGGGCCGCATGACCATGATCAGACTTTGTTGAGAGAGTGAGATGGATTCCGGGATCATGGTGACTTATTGTGCAATTGAAGAGCATGGAGTTGTTAACACCTTGTACATTGCTATTCATGAACGAAGTCTTCAATAATGCAGAGTTCGAGTTTTTATTCTTACCGTTTGTTGATTCTCCATTGCTTGATTTGTTAATGATGTTACCAGATTCCGGTGTTTTGCTAAAAGGGGTTATATTCATAATAGCCCCTTTGTTGTCGCCCGCAGTGGTTATGGTATTCTTCGTACTTGCATCATCTTGCTTCTTATGAGTTTCAGGTTTTCTAGTAGTCATGTGCCTACCATTAGATGAGTTCTTGAGGTTTTCTTTCGTTTCTTGAACGATCATGGTTTTTTGCTTGTATTCGGGTGGGCTTTCATGATTATAAGGCTTTTGTTTAAGTGCTGATGGGAGCACTAATGGAGAAAGAGGAGGTGAGGTCTTTTCAGCCAGTCTGATAATTTTGGGTGGGGAAGAGGGTGATGCTGGTGGTGAAGGATTAGGATCACGAGATTGCCTGGGTGGTGGTAGTGGCGATGCTGGTGGTCCCACCACATTAGTGGTTGGGGCAAGGTGTGGTGTAGGTCTTGGAGGAGACGGGGTTGGGTTTGGTTGTTGAGGTGGTGGGGTCTGGGTGGGTTGTTGGGGTGGTGGGATAGCTGTTGTGGAAAAGGCAGGGCGAATGAAGGTTGGCCTTGGTGGTGACAGGCCTTGATTGGGCTGGGTAGCTGGAGCTGCAGGAGCAGGCGGGGGTGGTGGGCGAACCATGGTGGCTAAACGAAACCATGGGCGGGATGGTTGGCCGGACATTGTGAATTAAGTTGGTAAAGAATGTTTAAAGAAAGAGTGTTTAAATAGAAACACTTAGCATAAAGGAATAAAAGATAAAAACATGAGGTGATTGAAGATTGGAATAAAGTCTTAATACATTAAAACTATTTGATGGAAGCTTTGCAATGACACTTGAAACTTGTATTCTTGACCTCCAAATAAAGCTAACATATATAATATTCTTTGCTTTCCTTTTCTTTTCTTTCTCATGTTGCAAGGCAATGAATAATTTGTAAAAGTACTCTACAAGCCCAATTTAGTCAATATGACCGTTTGGCCCAGTTAATGGAATGTTGTCAGGATTCTGGAATCAATGCATTACTGACTCATTGCTACTTGGCCCAATGGATACATAAACGTATCAAACATTAGTTGATCAAGACCTCTTATAAGTCCAAACCAAAAACTAATGTCTGTTTTCTTTCTTTCAATGTAATAACTACTTTTCAATACTTTTCAATGTTATATGACAAATAAATAAAAAAGAAATCTACACCACGTCAATAATTTTCTTTTTTCCTTTAAATAGAAGTTGAGTCTATATATATAAATCTAGGTGTATCTAAGTAAATAGCTAGCACCTGTTGGTTCACAATCTTATTGGATACTAAACCGCTTCTCATCTGATATCAGATAATCAGGTTACACCATATGATACAATACAATTTATGATTGTATGTTTTTGAATAATCAACTTTTGAGGTTTTTTGTATGATATTTGTCCGAACATAAGACAGTCGAAAGATCCAAAGGTGCCTAATTTTCATATCCGTAAATGACGGTAAAGTGTCTGTTGGATAAAATGATGAATAGTGAGCTTGGCCTTTTTTCTATGTCAATATCCAAGACTTAACCTTTTACTTGGTCGATAGTAGATATTTGTAATGAAATCTTTTTGTCCAAATTGCCCTTGTAAACATATATATGCATTATCTATGTGACTTGTAGATATCAACTCATATTTTTAAGAAGATGCATATATAGAGTAATAATATAAACATATATATATTCATTTTAAAACATCAATAAAATAAGATTATTTAAACAAAAATAGAAAATGCTATAATAATAAGAATTATTGTGGTTTAGAAGTTATTATGAAAAGTAATTAATATTAATATAATAATAATAATTAAAAAAAAAGTATGTATAAAAGAAAAGAAAGATATGCTAGAAGTGGGACCCACATGTTTGATAGGGACATGTAAATTGTTGGTACGGAGCCCCTCGTCTAAAACCAAAGGCAAAAAAACGAGTTACTGACAACCCACATTTTATTTTCAGCTTATCCTTTTGCTTGCATTATTGGATAAATAATATAGGCTTTCTTTTCTTTTTTGACCAATTTCATGCCATTTCAATCATATCAACAATTTTCTTTCTTTCATCGTCATAAAACAATAATAATAAATCTAAAAAAGTTATTATTCAGATTAACACGCAAACGCTTATAAAACCAAAAAGGTTAAAAGATAGTCTTGTTAACTATTTACAATGATTGAATTATTCAATGAAAACATCTTTGGATTGAACTGTTTGATTTGATTTTATGTTACAGAAGCTAAACTAAATTTTAATTTTGTTTTTGGTTTAAATTTAGTTATTGTATGACCATCCTCAATGTTTCATGGCCTTGAGAGGGAGGCCAACCACGCCAAACCCACAACCAGGGTGCATCATGCCGCTAATCCAAGGGGATGGCCGTGAGGTGGGTGACCGTGGGTTGGGTTAGTCTCATAATGATATAAACGTGACAATTGGCAATGATTTCGAGAAAAATAATGTCGTTATCTGACAAATTTATAAAAAAAGTATATTATTGAAAAAAAAAACTTAATTCATAATGTTTTTTTAGCAAATACTCTCATACACTAGTGATACTCCTCATTCTTTCTTAATATTTTCATAAGTTAAATCTCGATTCACCATCATGAATCCAGACAATTGGTTCAATCCAAACAATCGTGTTTACCACTCTCAAATGGATTTTACGAATTTCACATTTTCCAACAACATCTTCCCGAAGCACAACCTAAACAAGTTCTTGAAACAAAACCCCAACCCGAAGTTGTTCCCGATACGCAATCTCAACCTAAAGTTGTTCCTGAAACACTACCCAAAACCACGAAAAGGAAAAGCAAGAAGAAATAAGTGACACTTGAAGAAACTGTTCGTACAAATTCAAAATGGACACCAGTTGAAGAACTCGCATTTACTAGAGCTTGGGTCAACGTATCCTAGGATCCAAAGACTTGTAACATTTATTAGTATTTTTATTACTTATTTTTTTGGGTAATAATCAACTTTCTAACAACCTTTCGACACCGAATTGTCAAAATATTTCATAAGATAATGGGACAAGGATGGTATTGTACCCTCAACATGTTAACGTAGAAATGATATGACATTAGGCTAAATGTGTCAAAGTTTAACAAGATCTACAACTAGAATTTTAACAGCCCAATAAGCGTTACAAACATAGCTGATATCCTAGCAAATTTGTGCACCGAATATCATAATAACCAAGGCTCAACTTTTACTTTTAAAAATATGAGAGCATGTGATGGAATGTTCAAAATGGGCGAATGTGCCATTGATGACTAAATCATCATCAAAGATGATAAAAATAATTGTTGAACGAATATAGAAGCCCTCTTACTTTAGATTGTCAAATTAAATCCAATAACACAAATAACGAACTACAACCCTTAAAGAACTTATTCATAAGCCTAGGAGGTAGGGTGTTTAAAAAAAATCCTAGTATCGGATATCCGGATTTTTGGATTCGAATAGTGATTTTGAAAATTATTAAATACTAAATACTATCCGAAATACCTTTTTAAAATTATTAAATACTAAATATTGTTTATAAACTTTTGAATCTGTCAGAAAGGGTGAACAAGAAACTAGATAAAAGTTATGGTATGTGACGCGTAGTATCATTTTTATGTGTGTGCTTTATTATGAGTTTTTAGTTATGTAATCCTAAAAAGTTAAATCAAATTATTGTTTTATTTTTTTTTTAATTGAATAAATATATGTAATAACTTGTGAGATTAATTAAAAATTTAATCTAAATGAACGATCATTATCATAAAGTTGTTTTTTCTACTCCACTTATCTACCTTAACATATATATAGTGAGTGTGAATGATGAGACCCTTGTTGAATACGTGACACAATTTTTTCCTCGTATGTATGAGACTGTACAAAAGTTAAATTAAATATAAAATTGTTTTTTCTTCTCCACTTATCTACCTTTTCTTTTATATATCTTAGCTCGTAATGTATCAACGCATTAGAAGTCTTTTCTTTATTAATTATACAATGTTTTTCAGTTTCCATTGAAGGTGACATCAAAGATATTAAACATGTGAGGGTAAATTTCTGTTTTCTTTTTTTTTTGTATGGTCAAGGGATGTCGTATGGATCAACTTGATTTTTAATATCTTGAGTGGTTTCTAGTTTATGAAAATATATAATTCGAAAATGGCCTAACACAAAAGTATAAGTATAAACATAACAATGGATTTGATTATACATATACAAAGTTTTAATAGATAAGTGATAAATTAGCATAACTGATCATTTAATCGATAAATTAACCCTAATTCTTAATAGTTATACCTAATTGAAAAATAATCTGGGCCGAGCCATTTGCAACATCCACGATCGTAATCAGGCATTCAAGAGTCACAAGGGTCGAGGGGCCCTCGTCTTGAATTTTTATTTTATTAATATAAGGCCCATTTTTCATACTTGTCTTGGGCACTCGAAATCTCGAAGACGGACCTTCTCCGTTTGATGACAACTACGATGATTTCTAATTTCATGATAAAAGCGAGAGTTCATCTTTATTAACAACCTGAATAAACAAAAGAAAATAGGCTTAATACTTGTTGCAAAACAAATTTGGTTTTTTTCCAACTATAAGAAGTAATATTAGAGTTTGCTTTAAGTGTATACACCTTTCCACCATATCAATCATAGTTTTTAACATTCAATTCAGGTTCATAGGTTAGTATATCAGGGGAAGGTTCATGTACATTTTGATCTTAACATGAGTACGTAGGAAATAATGTTAATTTATTTAGAAATGCGAACGTAAGAAACAATACCAACTACAATAACAATCTACATAAACAATGACTTATAATAACAAAGAAAAGAACTTCAAAACTACAACAAAAGAATCAAAATCAAGAACAAAATAATAACAGCATATACCAGCAAATAGTTATAACAGCAAAAGAAAACATCTAATAATAACAACAAAATATAAATAAGCAAATACTTATAACGTCTCATAATCAAAAATTAGCAAATACGAACAAAAAATAGCAGCAAACACCTATAAAACTAAACCTAATCATAACAACAAATTGGTTCCCACCGTTTTCATGTTAAGAATAAAATGTATTTGATCATGTTTCTAGTATATCAAGTGAGATCTGGAACTAAACCTGATAATTAGTATTGTTTTTATATAAGGATGAAAGATTAATAAACACCCTAGCCTCACAAATTTAATTATATGATGATTAAGAGACATTGGACCCATAAGAGGATACAAAGTTTAGCCTGATTAACTGATGTAACCTGATTTGATTAATATAAACAGTGACCATAATCATCAAGATGAGCAAAGTACAATTATATCCCACATAATCTTGTACTAATTACTTGTCATCACCTTAAAATTATTGGATATCTCACCAAAGCAAACTACCCCTAGATTAGAAAAAAAAGGGACTAGGGTTATAGGGCTATAAACGAACATGAGTAGAGACTACGTTCATTCAGTTGTGTTCGTGAATGTTTAAGTTCGTCTACATGCTTCCGTTTACGTTCCTTTATTAGAATTTCACTATTACTACACACACACATATATATATATATTTACTATTAATTACTATTTTGATATAATTATGTTTATAATGACTATGTTAGGGTTTTTGTTTATTTATTTATGTTTTTTGGGTGATTATGTGATGATTAGTGATTATTATTCTCAAGCTAATATATGTTCATTTGTGTTTGTTTATGCTCATTGTGCCAGTTAGTATCTGGCTATGCTCGCTTGTGTCCATTAGTCTCCGTTTACATAATTAATGAATGGACACGCAAGAAGATGAACAAGCTCAATTCCTTAACAAACAAAAACATAATGATAGTGTTTACCAATAAATGAGATCTTATAACCCATTTGAGGGCTATTAGGGTTTTGTAAGACCCATAACCCGTGCAAATTATTCTTGGGATTTGATAATTAAGAGGTTATTTCACAAATAAATGAGATGCTATACCAGTTTAGAAGTTATCCGGATTTGGTGAGACCCATGACCCGCAAAAATTATTGTTTGATTATAAAAGTTTCATAAATATATGAGATGTTATAACCCATTTAAAACTATCCGGGTCTGGTAAGACTCATACCCGTGAATTCGGGTCAAATGCATGAGAAGCCTCTATTTAGAAATCAAGCAATCTGGTAGCTCTAGAGAATGGGAGGAACAACCTGAGAGCGACACATAGGATTTTATGATAGGCAATTATATAGATAGTTAGATATTCTAGGGCAACAATTCCTAAAACGAAAAAAATCCCATGGGTTTTTACAAAAGAATTGATTTGTACGTTCAAAATTCATTTTCAAATGTAAAAAACATGAAAAAATAAAATTGAGAAGCTGTGAGAATTTGAAATTTCACCCCAAAGAGCAAAAGTATAGTCTCACCAGTCACCACTATACGTGCGTTATGTTTTGGTTTCTAACTCTCAAAATAAACTTAATACACATTAAATACATATTTCTATACTTTTATAAATGGCGCCTTACTCAAGTTAGGGCCTAAAGCCCTAGCTTGTTTTAATAGCCCTTGAGTCGGTGGTGGCAACAAAATTGAGCTAGCCCACATGATTCAGCTCGTTGAGACCTTTCGTGTGACATAACAGCTTTTCCAAATAAGTGTCCGGCCTGCGACTCTTGGATCAGTTTCTCATCATTATTCCACTCTCTGTTACTTTTCATTACTCCTTGTTACTTTCCATTAATTTGCATTGGATCCTGATCTTTAATTAACCAGTTGGTTGAAGGTGACTTTCATGATCCATTCAATCTGTGCTTGATGTTGCAACTAACATCCAAATGAAACAGTACTAAATAAATAATGTTTTGTAGTATAATGCATGTTTTAATTAATGTAAAAAGCAAAACATACCTTATGCTGACTGGTCCTTTGGATCCCAAGACGTGTTGTCATATGAATCTTGCACAAATTTAGCCCCACCTAACTCATCTTGTATTTATCCTATATTTGAACCTTCTATAACGTTAGTCTCATTAACTATTATGTTTTGTCGTTCACCTACATATACATAATACGAGTTGTGTCCGTGTTAAGTTAATATTTCCTGCGTATCAACTTACATCGGTTAAGATATACGAATTGAAGATGAAGGTATGATGATGATTGATGTTTCAACTTTCGTAATATAAGCTTTATATATGTATGTTAATGACATGTTAACTAACTGACGTGTTTTCAAAACTGTTTACAGATCTTCAACTGGGTTCATCGTAGATTTCATCAGAAATGTGATATTCTCGCTCCTCACCTAAGTTAAAATATCTCGTTTTTGGGTCATGCTATAGCTACACCACCTATATCTGATTTCACACCATTAAATTACCGTCCACGAAATACACAGACGGTCTTTTTGAAAAGTATTGGTCAGAATGGCCGTTAGACCAATATTTGGACTAACGGACGTTCTGGCCATATATGGAAAATCAGACTTTGAAAATCTTTGGTCAAAACGGTCGTCTGACCTTCGTCTGAACGGCCATTTGAAATGGTGGGGATTAGAAGTCAGACAATGTGTGTATAGACCCCCTCCCCCTCAATTTATAAAATAAATTTCTGAATATTGTAAATGATTGTTTTGTGATAGATGAAGTTAGCCAAGATGTCAAGAAAGCCGAGCTTACCGCGAATGTGAAGGACAATCTATCACTGCTTGAAAATGTGGAAATGGATGGTGTGTTTGAGTTTGATGGTTGGAAAGAAGGCATACTTGCTATTGGAACATTCGGGTTTGATCCTTCGTTATTGAAAGATTTCGAAGACGATACATACTTATGCGAATACACTCGTAAAGAGTTAGCAAATGATGATGAGGATAATGGTGGAGATGATATTCACCAAGAAGAAGAGGTTGAGCTTCCATTGGTGTTTAAAGCTTGTAAGCATGGGTTCTTTCATGATAAAAAAGATGATCACATGACCACACAATGTGATGAAACTTGTAAACCTAATGATCATGAAGATGGTCATGTGGATGATATTGATCAAATGAAAAAGGTTAAGAAAGTTGGAGAAAGAATCACTCTTGCTGATTTGTTTTGGGCCGATTCCGATAAGAACTTGTTGAACAAGAAGTTGATTGATAATCAAGATCAAGTCAAAGTTAACCACATTCCTGAATCCAACTTAAAACATACTTCATATGATGATAGGGTTGCTTTGATCTCTAAAAAGAAGATGATAAAAGATGATGCTACTCGCCCGATCAAGAAAATAAACCGAGTAAGCGTTTCTTTATTTTCTTCTTCTTTTTTCATTACAACTAGATGCCAAGATTATATATGTTGGTCAAGGTTGATAATATTAATATCTCTTTTATTTTTTTGTGTATAAAAGATGGTGAGGAAAATGTTGAAAAAGAAGATCCATCCTGATGTCGCGAATCAGAAGGATAAATGTGCGTTTGAAGTCATGCGCGAACATGGATTGGTTAACAACGCGTAGTGAGTATGTATGTATCTGCTAATATATGTTGCTCATTCGGTTACATTTGTCACATGAATCATGATCTTGTTAGGACATGAGCACACACAACTTTTTGTTTGATTGGTTGCTATAGAATATACATTAGAATATTGGATGTCACCATCCAACATAAAGTGTTGTTATTATAAAGATCATGTCGTGAAGTTAATTGTGTTTTGTTTTTGTTTGCAGTTACCATGGAGGAAAGTGTTTGCCATTATATGTTGCTGAAAGTTATTGATTAGTTTGCTGAATTTGTTCTTTTCATTGAGATTGTGCTGTATGTTGGTTTCTCATGTTCATGAACACTTCATGTTCATTTGTACTTTTTTCATATTTATTATTTGATCTATGGAGTGAATGCATGCTTGTATACCAAGACCTTGTGATTTTTTCATATTTTTATGTTTAATAACTAGAAGTATTAAATAATATTTGAAAAACATATTATAATAAGATGCATGTGCTAGAATTTTGTCCGCGGAATGACCAGTTAGGTAATCCGTTAGCTTTCGTTGTTGGTAATCAAATATCGACCTATTCTAATACTAGAAAAATAAGTGTCACCAACGACAATCTTTCAATGGGGCAACAACCGTCGGTAAGATGGCTGCCCTAGTCCACAATTTTGAGATTCTCGTCTAGGGTTTTCAAGTGTTTGTTAGTGAAGACATGTTGGACAGACTAATTGTCGATAGTTTGTCCTATAATGATATTACAACTGGTTTTTCTCATCTTCGTAAACCTTCTTATTTTTTACATCTACTATAACATCTTTGTTATTTGAAGTAACTTGTATGCTGAAATCGACAGCCTCTGAATTAAGCGAGCTCAAAATTGAGCCACGGTGTGCGGACTTACATTTAAATGGTGGAGGTGGTGGTGTTCTCAAATTATTAATGTCTATAATGCTTAATCCAAGAAAATAGTTAAAATAGGCCATGAGGCTTCTATTTTTTGTCTTCCAAATCAAGGTATTGAAGAGAAACAATAGTTCGAGTCACCTAGTGCAAAGATGCTTATAACTAGACTACTAGTAGTGTGAGCCAAAGCCACATAGGCCCTTTAACGGCCACCAAACCATAAACAAGAACAAACAACCCCCTTCGCGGCAACAGGGTCAAGGGCTATGGGGGCTCCAAAAGGTGGGGCCACAAGCTTCCAACCAATCTATATACCTCACTCACATTTTTATGTAAAAAAGATTAAATAATTACAGTGTTTACACCATCACACGTTTTTGAGTGATAAGTTAGTGAGACCCCCATGCCTACGTGGTAGTGATATGACATGGCATGTTTTACTTTTTACTTAAACCACTGTAGATAGCCTTATTATATGTAATATTTGGATATGTGATGTAGTACAAAAATGACTTTCTGGCTCTAATTCCTCGCGTCTTTAATACTCGTTATAATCTAATGTGACTTGTGTAACATAAACTAACACCTTAACGCATGACAACCCATTAGGGCCCAAAAATGTACAACTAAATGACTAATCATATGCATGCATAATGCATTAAACACCAAAATGACTTATTAATAAATTGCAAATTCTGTGAACGATTCACTTTTGGGCCCTTACCAGCTTAAAATTCTGTACAGGTTATCGCATTAAAACTAAAGGGCCTAATAAGAGATGAAGCCCACGAGGAATCCCTGCAAAACGGAGTAACGGACTCATGGTAAAAAAAAATAAAAAAGTATACACATTTGGTTTCCAAGTTGGGCCAAAACACAATTAATTTGGTTGACCCATTCTAATATTATATACCTCTCCAAATTAAAAGTACATATTCAAACCGGTTTGGACCCGAAATTGGTTTTCAATCTGATTCGAAACCTATTTTGCATTCGGTTTGGGTATATATTTTGTAGCCAATGTTGAAACTGATCCAATATGCTTCGGCACAGTTTTCCTTTTTAGGGACTAGTTTCTAAACCGATCTGGTTTGAGGCAAAAGGTTTTGTCTTTATCTGGCTCAATCCTCTTCGGTTTGACCTAAAAACCACTTGTACGCATCACTACTCTCAAATTCCCATATTAATCCTTTTTATTGATATAATCATGGTAATGAGCGTTTTGAAAGAAGTTGAATGACTATGGAAAACCGAAAACGAGCATCCATATCCAAGTGATTACTGCATACTTATACGCGCTTACGCTTTGTTCTTGAGTTTTTTAACTAAGGAAAGAAAAGGAAAGGAGAGGGAAGGATAAAAAAGGGAAGGAAATTTTTTTTAATTAGGTGTGTTCTTGAGTTGAAAGGAAATTAGAGGAAAGGAAATGATAACTATGTTAAAAAATAGTTATCCTTAGGAATCATCCCATTTTTGGGAGGATAACTTATTGGGAAAATACATTAATTTAATCATTCCTAACTCCTCCTACTCCTTTACTTTCCATCCTAAAAAAACTCAAGAACACCCATTTTTTAACCATCGTTAGTTTTCCTTTCATTTCCTTTCTGATGCACTTGCATCTCCTAATTTAAATTCTGATTTTTATTATCTTTTATTATTTTATGTTTATCTAGTTTCCATGTTTATCTTTTCCTGTCTAGTATAAATAGGATTGATTGTAAACGTTCTCATTAGTTTTTGATTAAGTTTGATATAATAAGAACATTGTTCTTTGAATCTTTGGTTCGTTTATTCGTCTTTGATTAATCATGAGTCTCTCGAGCCACTGATCGCTTCCAAAACTGCATCACTTTCCCTCATTTAATATGAATCTTGTTGGCTTGTTGTTTAGCTAAGCTCCAATAGAGACAAATTCATATACTTTAGCACAAGTTATTTAACATGAATAACACTAAGAAAAAAAATCATAAGAAAATTTGGTTGTCAGTTAAATCTTCCCATTCAAACACCGACTCGACAACTGGATACCTCGTTTGTAACGTTTTATTCGATTATCTATATGTTACATCGGAGTTAACAATGATGTTTCTATAAGGTTTGTTTAAATAACTAGATGAATTGAATATTGTCATTTGTTTGTTGGGTGCAGAAGATCAAAAATGACGTCAGAGACCAAAATTGTGTGTTTTGATTTTGAAGAGGTTTCAAAGCACAATAGGAAAACTGATTGTTGGGTGATTATTTCTGGAAAGGTTAACCTCTTCTTTTCTTATGTTTAATATGACTGAATTATGTGCAAGCAATAGGAATGTGCGCGGTGCAGTTCGACGCGGTTTTATGCTAAAACCAAACCGAAAACCAAAACTTACGGTTTTTGAAGTTATTGAAACCGTTCGGTTTTGGTTTTTTCGGTTTTTGTCATTTGAGCCTGAAAATTTTATGCTGAAAAACAAAAGTTGGCAAAAATAAATGAATTTAAGTGTAAATAACTTTGTTAATTGTAAAATTATAAACTATTATTATGCATTTGACCAAAAATATTTGAGTTACATATTTATTAAATTCTTATAAATTACTTCATAAAAATATAAAAAGACAAAAATTTAGGAATTTGGTTCGGTTCGGTTTTTCGGTTTTTATTACATGAAAAACCAAAACCGAACCGTTAGTTCTATTTTTACAAAACCATAAAACCAAACAGTCCGTTTTTGTTTCGATTCGGTTTTTTCGGTGTGAATTTTTTGGGTTTTTTTTGTTTCGAATCGATTTTTTCGGTTTCTTGCATCCCTAGCAAGCATAAATGTATGTGACTATTGGTGTTTAATTACTAATGTTGTATTATATTAAGATCTTAAACCGTAATCATGCATGTTGTTAGTTTGCATTAAACTTTTTCAAATGATAAATATTGTTCATAAATATTATAGATAGGCCGGTTTGATTTACAGAGCGGTCTCAAGTTTCGATCCATTGCTAGACCGTTTGAAGAAACACTAACCGGACCCCGGGCAGATTACGGGTAACCTGGGGGTTAGATAGATGTTTCCCACGAGGGGTTAGACCCGGAGAAGATGGTTCTTCTGATAACCTGCAAAACAGACACCGTGAGCTTGTCACTGAGAAGGGGGGGGGGGGGTTCCTCCTTGTGACCACCCTCCGGCGTGAGAATCAGACTAGATTGCTCTTTAAATATAAATGTATATTAAGAGATTGCTAGAGCAGATATCAGGTATAATATGATGATAATGTGATAAGATGAGATGGTCATACCATTTGTGGTATTTATAGCCGAAGGTAGGTTTCCAAGGAAGCATAAAAATGATGAATATTGTTCATAAATATTGTTCATAAATATTATAGATAGGCTGGTTTGATTTACAGAGCGGTCTCAAGTTTCGATCCATTGCTAGACCGTTATAGCTTGAAACCGTCACAAAGGAAGCATAAAAACAACAAAGTTATTGACTTTATTCGGTTTGGATAGTTTGAATGATTACAACGGTTTATGACCAACCAACAAATTGGCACGTTTTGGGACATGTTTGTCACCTAATAATACCGATTAACATTTGAATATGTCAGACAGAGTTGAAGGGAGCAAAGCAAAATAATATGATAAATAATGTTTTCTATTCTTTAAAATTTATTAAATATCTGTTTATATGTCCCCAAGTCGTCAACGGACATGGTATGATGGTATGGTGTATATCCACTATCCTGTAAGTGAGAGGATATTACAAATGCAAGTGGTTTATATAAGTATTTATAAGTAGATTAGTTTCCCGTTAAAAAAATCTCTTCATTCAAGGTTTTCAAGTGTTATCTTGTATAGTTATATAAGCAACTCTTAGACTACCCGGGCGACTTTTGGGCGAGCACCCCCCCTCCCGCCCGGGCGAAATGTGGGTCGATGGGGGGGGGGGGGGGACTATTTGTCGCCGTATGCGTGTGTGTATATATATATAATATATTAGCCTACAACACCATTACACCTCAAAAACAAATTCCTACCCTTTGCTGACCGGTCGCCACGTATCGCAATTCGCCCAGTTTGTAGCCTCTCCACTACACATAGCCTTAGGGATATATTAGTCTTTTGTGCTCTCAATTTCCACTTTAATAAAACTATAAAAGTAGCTGCCTCCTCATCACTTTTCAGAAAAACAAAATAGTAATCAATTTTATCTCACTTTCATCACTAAAATAGCTCAACACCTTTTATATATTGTCATTGTGTTTTTGTTCTACTTATGTAACTATATGCACTATACTTTATACATGGGATGGCACTGAAATCTCTTTCCATTTTCTGACGTTTAGTGACTCCTTTTAAAAAAGATACTTTGTTGGATGTTGAACACCACTTATAGTATGTTGACAATTGTTGATTATATATTCCGCATGGCTAGAGCCAAGACTCGGATAGCAGCGTAAGGAAGTGACTTTCCTGGTTCAGATCCGCCACTAAAATGGTGTGACATGTTTTTTCGTCTTATTGGATCACAAATTCAAGGCACAACTATTGAAAACTCATTAGTGGACACTCGAACGCTCAAGTCATGTCAGGGCCAATCGTAAATCTTATGTGGCCCTATATTAGTATAGATAGCGAGTGGTAAGATGACCATCGGTTTGGGGAAATCTCTTTCCTTTTTTTCTATTCTTTATTTTTTCTGAATAACGTTTGGAACTACCACTAACACCCGAGTTAGACTTCCTAAGACGATATGTCAACCGTCTATATTGATTTTAACGTTCAGGCCTGACTCACCCAGGAAATAGTCATGGAGGAAAATCTCCGGCGGTCAGGTTTCGAATTTGAGATCATATGATCGCAAGCCTTAAACCACCATAAGTGAATCTCCTTTCTGTGTAAGTCTATTTGAGCTTTAACTCTAGTGTGTCAGCCTTAACTTGGGCTTATTAAATCAGGGTTCATTTGGGTTGGGCTTAACATGTTGGCTTTAGTTCAATATGAGAGTAACTTATCTATGATATTCTGATATGGGTTTTATAAAACAACTTAGGTTTATGATGTAACCACATTTATGGATGACCATCCTGGAGGTGATGAGATCCTAATATTATCAACAAGAATGTATTTAACTCCATAATTTGCAATTTCAATGCATATTTATGATGTCATATTATTTATATTATAGAGAAAGATGCAACCGAAGATTTCGAAGATGTTGGCCATAGTCAAAACGCATTAGACATGATGAAAGATTACTATGTTGGAGAGGTCGATCGTAATACTTTGCCTCACAAAAACACTTATCATAATCCGCCTTCACACATAACTTCTGCATCAACAACCCAAGCTTCCCGACGTTCATTTATCAATACTTTAACCTTTGTTTTACCCATATTAATATTAATTTTAACATATGCTCCTTATTACCTAGGCAAGAAAAAATTGGCAATTTCATTCACTCATTCATAAAACTTTAAACATGGATGGAAAAACAATATACTTTGTCTTATTGATCTAATTAAAACTCTATGTACTCGATTATTTAATTCCTCGTGTATAAATATAGTAACATACGTGTGTTATTTTATTATGGTTATCGAGTGTGACAACACTAGGACAAATGTGGGTCAGTAATGCACGTACACACACGGTGATGAGACGTTGAGCTTGACCCGAGAGATCAAACGTGTAACTCGTTATGATGTGAGTGGGAGGAATATTGATGAGACATGATCTTGGTGATATAAGGAGAGTTGACCTGGTTTAAGTGGTAGAGTGGTAGTGATGTTTAAGTGGGACATTTTTGATATTTATGTTTCTTCATTGATCTTATCTTTTGAGTTGTTATTTGTCTTGATGCTTAGGCATTACTGTGTTGAATGTTGATGAACCCACACACCAGGATCACTGAAATGGTAACTTAATAATGAATCCATATATGCACGCTAATGCTAACTTTTTTCAATAGTGGTAAATATTTGTTTGTCGGGGGAAAGAACACGTGTACTTTTATTGTAGTTTTCATGGAGGAAATCATCAAAATTGATAAGTTAGTTTAACAAAATGGATATTAACTTTATTTTATTTAAAGCACATGCTAAATCTTAACCAATGGTTAAAAGTATAGTGGGTCTATAAAAACAACTAAACTAAAATTTAACTATACTTATCTCTTTGTTTTTCTTTTATAACTTTTAAAATGTGATGGCTTATAAAATTTTAAATTTACCGTTGAGAAGTTCTTATCTCTATATGTGTTTCCATCTGAATTTCATTCAAATGGTATTGTGCTCGTCTGCTCGATAAAGTGAGAATTAAGTGAGGTCGCTTCAAATGGAAATGTGGAGGCACAGTTCCTAGAGCACTAGTAGAATCACACAATTGTCCCAACACCATAATGGACATGAGTATGAGGAGTTGACAAAGCCAAAGAGAGTATTGTGTAAACGTGTTTGGTCGTCTATATAAATAGACATCATGCAAATAATTATATGTAACTGACACTTGTATGAATATTATTTTACGGGTTTGCATTCTACTATGTGAAAGTTTCGCAACCAACCAAAATGAGTCAAACAAAAGTAAGAAAAATGAGATACTAATACTCAAAGTCGTGTTTGTGACACGCGTAAAACTGTAAATATTAGAACAAAATGAGAAGGAAAAGCGTGCTCTTGTCCCACATAAAAGCGTGCTCTTGTCCCACATAGGAGGAAGTAAAAAAAACACAAACAAAAAAAACTTTGAGTGATTTCCTTGGACAAAAAACAAGTGTGGACTTTAAAGACTATTTTACACCCTAACTCGCACATGCACACGTGTGTCGGGGGCGATTAGTGCAATGTGATGCTTTAATGTGTATTTTGCACTTCGTGCCATCACCTTTACATTCATGAAGTTCGAGTCTTGATTGCCCTAGCTGCCTATATGCTATTGAATCGCTCGGCTACCACTAATCAGTTGCTACTAGTTGGATCGCCTATAGTTGTGACTGTTCTTATTTGCCAATGGTTGCAACTGCTCTTGGTGCCCAATTCCCATTGACTAGTAGTTGCACTACTCAATTCCGGTTGTTGGTCCTATCAACGTTTTTACGTTTTAATCTTAATAATTAAACCGAATAGTTACATTAAAGTCGTTTAATGCAATTTATGTACTTCTTTTTGTTTAGATCAATTGTTGAGATGCAAATATTGTAAAGTCAGGAACACTATTGTTACTATGTTGATAGAACCCACACACTAGGAACTTAAATTGTAACTTAATGATGAATCCAAGCATGCTACATTTTTCCAATAGTGGCAAATATTTGTTTGTCGGGGAAGAACACGTGCACTTTTATTGTAATTCCCGTATGTGACTTGACCCTTTACCTACTAATTTGATCAAGTCTTAACATTATATACCACAAATATTGATGACCAATATGTGTTTTATTTGGTGATTTGCTTTATGGTCTTTGGTTTTGAGAGAATGGGTCGCTTGGTTGTGTTGACCGGATTGAATGTGGTTTAAACATGTGTCTGTATCATATTTTTGTTTACTTAGACGGTTTAAACATGTATTTCTATCATATTTTTATAAATCATGAAATCCTTATTCAAGAACTAATTGATATAACTCACCAAAATGAAAACGATGAATTTGGATTGAATAACACTCAATCTTATAACCATAAAAATTTAACTCTAAAACTGATTACAAACTCATTTAACCATTATCTCAACTTTAATTAGGTTATATATAAATCATGATTCGGTACAATTAAAGATGAACTCGAACTCCTAATTAAATAATAAATAAAACTCATTCTAACTAACTATCATATATTAAATACAATTCATTTAATTTATTCTTAATTGATTAAATTAATTAACACAATTTCATGTCTCGAAACCGACCCAACTAAACCGCCCCATTACTTGAGATCGGTCCAACCTGCCTCATTGACTCAAGAACGGGAATCAAGTCTAGCACTTACTATGTTTTCAATGATATCATTATTCTTTGAAACTATATATAGATGCCAATATTACAAATGAAGAAAATAAAATAAAGATACAGGTTCCAAGTTTCGGACAACTTATGCTAACCTATTTGCTTATGTATAAATGGTTAACATAGTTGCTACTTTGTGAATTGTTGGAATAAGTTTTACTAGGATAATATGACTGTATTTTAAGATTAAAATTATTTGATGATTCTTCAGACAATCAATCGGGATAAAACTCAGATGACACAAGAATTCGTATGGTGATTTAGAGTGAACTTTAAACTAGAGTATAGACCAAAAGTGACGATCAGTTCGTATAAGCGGGATTAGGCTAGGATTGAAAATTGACAAATAAAATTATCCATTTTGAAATTCAAATTCAATAAAATAACACTTGGTAGGACTTAAGATCTATATGCTACAAAATATGAAAATTTACTTTTTAATGAATTTTTAATAAACAACTTGACTCATGCCGAAGGTTGCCTTCCCTAGCTTGGACCTACTATCAGGGGTGTTGTCCCCAGACTCCGTCAAGGGACGTTGCCCCTATGGATATCATGATTCACTTCGGACGTTGCTCCTAAGTCATCTAACAACTTAGGGAAGATGCAGTCTTATGTAGACTTTGACCAGGCTCAAGTGTAAACACAATTATGAATTGTGTGTTGTGTTTTCGGATGATTACAATAGTTTTTATGAACACGACATAAGTTAATTAGGGAATGGAATTGGTCATTTGCTAGACCTTAACTTACTATAAGCTCATTCTTTAAATTAAAACAGAGAAAAAATGATTGGTGTAATATATTACAAAAAATGGTGTCCGTATAACTTGTGAATTGGTCCAAGATACGTAAGTACAATAACCAAAAGACAATGACGAACTTGGTCTTCGTTCACCCACTAATGTTGTTAGTTGTAACTGATTTTGAGTGGTCCTAAACTGATTCATCCTTAAAACAATTTATGGTCCTAAATAGGTTTGACTATTTCAAAAGAAAAAAAAATGATTTCTGTTTTTTTTTTTAACACAAAAACCCTTAATTTTTTGCACGATAGAATCCATCTATAAGGTATAAGTTGGATATTTCCGTTATTAGTTAAACCTTTAGAGACGATTAAGTTTTATTTAACGGAAATTATAACATAGCAAAACAATATTAAAACACCGGCGGGTCATTGCTCAGTTATAATTTTAATATTATCAAGTCATTTTTCACTAATTGGATTTATTCAATACCTAAAGGGAATCTAAATAAAAACTGTATTTACGTTAAAAGGTGTGAAGTTTACGCTAATTTAGGTTTGGTTGCTTGGTTTGTTAGTAGTTGATGAGTATTAGTACGATCCGAAACTAATTATTGGTAGAAATTTGTTATCAGTAGAAACAAAACATCAAAGCGTATATTGCTAGCAACTATTATCGGCAACAAATATGTGGTCCATTGCAACGTGATCAGTACCTTATGCTATAAGCAACAACTATGTTATTGTTGATGGTAACCAAATAGCATTCAATCTCTTTAATTGCCAAAAAACACACTTTCTTATGGAACGTGTGTTTCTTGTAACTAAAGTGTTGTGTTGGTTTTCCAAAAACAAGTCTTTGGTCTAATATCAAGAAATTTCTTACATGTTCATGTTTCTCTTTAGATTAATCGACTTAAATTTTGAGAGTATTATCGAAATATTTCAGTATGATATTGTGGCATAGTACGAGCCAGTCACCAACCAACAGGTTATGAGCTCAAGCCAAATAATAGAAAAATTGTAAACTTAGCTTCTTTTAATTACGATTTGTTCATATTTAGAGGCAAAACTTCTTTATATATGGCCAAGTGAATCCCCCCCCCCCCCCGGGGCGCTTGGACATTTTCGTCCAAGCTTCCCACTACTCATATTATTTTTCCTTATCTATCAATGGTGATAGTAACTAGTGCTAAAACATTACAGTCTTGATTTTGTTGGTCTTGGTCATTTGAAAGTAGTATTTTACGTACGGGTTATTGTCCGTCTTGGTCTTTCCTAAGTATATTTTACAACTTAAATTGTCACAAGATGTTTGGATTTTAATGTGGTAGAGAGGAGCAAGACAGCAAGTGGATGTTCTTTTGCTAGTAATATTGAATTATATAGATTTAACTTAGAATTATTTATTTATTGTTATAAGAAAAATAATAAATGAAAATAGTTAGTGGTGGCCGATGGATAACCGAAAGATCAGGGAAGTTCCTGCAAGAGGCCAAACAAGGGACAAAGACCAGCATCTATATTAAAAGTTTTTGATTCTTTAGATCCATTCTTTCTTTCTCCATCAGTTTTAATGATTTTGACTAAGAGCCTTTTTAATATCTATATTTAAGGTACACCTCTTGTACACTTATATAACAACTTTTAGACAATGTATTTTATTATTTTGTATGTTAGAAAATTGTATCAAAACAACACGGGGAATACAAGTGTTTTATGATGGATCATCGTGACTCTTTCAATATTATTAACTCAAACGAAAATTTAAACCACAAAATTATAATACCCTATCAATTTACTTATACTAAACTCAAAAATTAAACCCACCATGACTCATACACTTCTAATATTTTTAAACTTATTCAGGATACTTGTTTCGCACCCTAATTTCATCTGACGTGGATGGCCTAGCGCAGTGTGGTATTCCCGCTAGCCCGCTAGCGTAATGGCCTGGCACAAAATGAAGGAATGCCGTCAAGGTAGCATGAGAGGGCTCAGAGTTGTATATGTTGCTTATACCTTTTGTTTTTAATTACTTTTTCACTCTTTTTTATACTCAATTTTATGGGTTCCATACTTCCGTTAAGTGGAACCTACGCCTAGTAGTAAGTTTCCATTAATGTTTTTAAAAGTTCTTTACTCAAGGTTTTTTTTCTTTTTATCAAAGATGAAGAGGTAGGTCCCAGCAGAGCCCAGTTGGACCCGCAAGACTCACCTTGAAGAGGGACGTCTGCGCAAGGACCAACTGCTTCCGCAGGACCCACCATGCTCAGAGATGAAGACCTTACGCGCAGTACGCCAGCTGTTCCCGCAGGGAAAGCCTCCCAATGGTGAAGTACCCCGCTTGTTCCCGCAGCTGCGGATACAAGCCATCAGGGAAGGCTACCCGCACTAATAGCAAGGCTACACGCACAAGGCACTAACTCTTGATACTTCAGTAATGTCACCTGAAGGAATGAGCAAGGCGGGAATACTCCCGCCCAAATGAGCCAGTCCGTATGCTTCTGGAAGATCTTTTGTACTATACCTGCCAAGGTATGGGCAAAATATACGATCTGACCAAAACAGCCAATGAACCAATCACAGGGTGACAGCTCACCGACAACAGTACGAGGAGGAGCACCCTCTAGTACTGTTTGTCACTATTAGCCGCTGCCTACTCACCAACCCTCACTGTGGGACGTGCGTAGCCTACAGTTGGTGGAACAGTGCATAGCCGGCAGTAAAGGAACAGTATACAGCCGGCCTTGTCACTATCGGCCGCAGCCTATCCACCAACCAGCATGGCTTGTGCGTAGCCCACTGTTGGTAGAACAGGAATACTATTCAGCCGGCTGTACCTTCTTGGAAACCTACCTTCGGCTATAAATACTCCAACACCTTGGAATGGTAAGGACATTATCTGATATCTTATTATCTTATCTTCTCTAGCAATCTCTTAATATACACTTATATTCAGAGCAATATAGTCTGATTCTCACGCCGGAGGGTGGTCACAAGGAGGAACCCCCCCTTCTCAGTGACGAGCTTACGGTGTCTGTTTTGCAGGTCACCTGAAGAACAACTTTCTTTGCTGGACCTCATCCTCGTGGGAAACATCTATTTAACCCCCAGATTATCCGTAATCTGCCAGGGGTCGATTAGTGTTTCTTCATTGGCGCCATCCGTGCATAAAAGCTAGAACTAATTCTTAGTTTTTTCAAAATTTCTGAAGAAATGGTTAACGTTACTCCGGTCCCAAAGCCAGTAAGTGACCAAGAAACCTCGGTAACCACAACCCCAGCAACTGGGGGGAACACCATCGGTTATACAAATTTTACGAACACTACCCCGGTTACCCAAGCCGGGACAAGTGCAGTAAACAATATTTCACTGGGGTTCACTGATGCCCAGTTGGAGAAACGGACGAGGGTCCCTCGCCAAACACTCGATCAAGTTAAGGCGTGGGCCGAAGCACGTCAGAAAGAGTTCCAAGCTGAGTTGGATGAACGCTTGCGTTCACTTCAACAGGCTGACGAATTCGGCAGTACTCGCCAACATCTCAACATGAACAGTGAGTGCGAGTACTCGACGATGAGCGGGAAGAATCCGATACCGACGCAAACCCTCGCCATAAGGCAAAGGGGAGGCGTAAGGAAACGGACTTCCAACCGACAAGGAATTTTGGAGAAACCTTTAAACCAACGAACGCGGGGAAAAACCCACGTGACTTCTCCAAAACCTTTAGACCAACTGCTGCAAATGCAGGAAAGTCCAAGTTTGCAAGGGACATTGCGGAAGCAATCGCCCCGAGAAGTGCCAAACAAATGTCCAACATCGGCACTTATGGTGGTCTATCCGACCCAGACGACCACTTGAACAGATTCATTGCGGGGGCAACCGTCAGTAACTGGACGGAACCCACGTGGTGTTATATGTTCCAGATGACACTGGTTGGAGCGGCCAGGGCATGGTTCGATCGTTTACCGGTCCACCACATCTATGATTGGGCGGACTTTTAGAACAAGTTCAGCCAACACTTCAGCCAACAGAGGAAATATACTGAAGAACAGTGGACGATCCTCAACTGCGTTAGAGAGGAGGATGAATCTTTACTAGACTTCATCACTCGCTTCAACTCCAAAAAGCTGAGTCTGGGCAACATAAGTGAAGATCTTGTTCGCGCCGCTTTCATCCAGGGCGCCGAATACCCAGAGCTTATCCGCACATTGACGGGTAAGGACGGCATGCCATCCACATGGGATGCCATCATGACGGCGGCCAAGCGCTTTGCCGAGACAGAGAAGCAACTGGGTAGGGATCTTCCCCAAAGTACACACCTCTACACGCAGAGGACCAGAGAAAACAATGTTCGGATCGCCCGGCAGAACAAAAAGAGGAAGCTAGGTATTTGGCAGTCAAGGATAAACTTTGACACCTCATCCAGCTCTCGCCCTCTTGTTGGCGGAAGGGATAACACACACCCTTCAAGCCGAAAACACCGGTGGACGCCACTCACCAAAAGCGTCACAGAGATATTTGCCACCGAAAAACTACCATGGCCAAAAGCTCCAATGATCCGGCAGCGACCTAATGCGGATCAAAGCAAATCCTGTGACTTCCACGGGACAAAGGGTCATAGTACGGAGGAGTGTACATCCTTGAAGGATATTGTTGAAACATTCGTCAAGGATGGAAGACTTGCACACCTTGTGGCATCAATCAAGAAGGGAGGAAGGAATGATAACCAGTACAGAGGCAACGGACGAAAGCCCGTTGACATCAGCATCAACATGGTTCATGGCAACATCAGAGGAAGAAAAAGGCGAGCGACAGAACCATGCGCGTGGAAGGAAGCTGAGGTGCGCTTCCCGCGAGTGCCAGGAGGACCCAGCAAAGAAGGCCCTATCGTCATCAAAAGCCAGCTGGGGCACTACATCACTTCTCGCACTCTTGCTGACAACGGCGCCTCGTCAACAGTGATGTACAGGCAGTTCGACAAGCTAGATGACGAAGAAAAGGAACGCCTGGAAACGGTCACCGCCTCGATGGAAGGGTTCGACGGCAGCACAAACACCCCCCTGGGTATCCTATCTTTCCCCGTCACTCTTACGGACGGGAATCACTCACGCACAGAAGATGTGGATTTTGTCGTGATGAGGAAGCCACACCACACATACGACATTCTCTTCGGAAGAAACGGGATGGCAAGATTCAACGCCGTGGTATCTTCAGTCCACGGCATGATGGGATGGCCAACAGCTGAGGGTGTAGCGATGATCACCGGCATTCCCCAGGTATGCATCGCATCTGTCTCATCTAAACCCAAACCAAAGATGGCTAAACCAACCATCACCGAACCGGAAAGATGGGCCTTCAATGGCAAATACCCTGACCAGGCCGTTACCATTGGCCCAACAGTCGTTGATCCCACGCGCACCTTACTCAAACGCTTACTACAGAAAAACGCTGACATTTTCGCGTGGACACCAGCTGACATGACTGGCGTACCCCGAAGTAAGGCAGAGCATAAGCTCAAGTGCGACCCGGCTATTACGCCAGTCGTACAAAAGCGCAGAGTAATGGGGCCAGAACAAACTAACGCGTGTAGAACCCAAGTCAAGGAACTCCTTGACGCAGGCATCGTACGTGTTAGCAGATATCAAACATGGGTTGCAAATCCCGTTATGGTACCGAAGAATAACAAACAATGGCGCATGTGCATAGATTTCAAGGACTTAAACAAAGCATGCCCCAAAGATTGTTATCCGTTACCCGAAATTGATCTTAAGGTGGATTCGTTAGCACCGTTTCGCCTTAAATGCTTCCTGGATGCGTATAAGGGGTACCATCAAATCCACATGGCCGTTGATGATCAGGACAAAACCACTTTTCGGACGCCCGATGGCACATTTTGTTATCAAATGATGCCATTTGGACTTAAGAATGCCGGGTCCACATACCAACGCCTGATGGACAACCAGTTTCATGCCCAAATTGGGAGGAACTTGGAAGTCTACATGGATGACTTGGTCATCAAAAGCCCTGACGCAGAAGCAATGTTGAAAGACATCGAAGAAACTTTCAACACGCTCAGGAAGATAAACATGAAGCTCAACCCGAGCAAGTGTGCCTTTGGAATGGAAGAAGGGAAGTTCTTGGGGGTCATCGTCACTAAAGATGGCTTCAGAGCGAACCCCTGAAAAGGTCGAAGCCATTATCAAAATGGAATCACATACTACCATCAAACAGGCTCAGACACTGAATGGACGACTAGTCGCACTTAATCGCTTTTTGGCAAACCACGCGGATAAGTCGTTTCCTTTCGTGTCAACGTTGAGAAACTGTTTAAAGAAAACGCACTTCCGCTGGACACCAGAAGCGGAAGTAGCTTTTCAGGAGATTCGGTCACGCTTGATCGAACTCCCAACGCTCACAGCACCAGAAGCGGGGGAGGAGTTAATCCTATACCTTTCCGCAACAGATAGAGCAACCGGGGCGGTCCTGCTAGTTGAACGGAAAGGCATCCAGATGCCAATCTATTATGTCAGCCGTATCCTAACAGACGTAGAAACCCGGTACTCTACCCTCGAAAAATTAGTCTTAGCACTTATACACGCTTCACGCAGGTTAAGACGATATTTCCAGGGTCACCCAATCACCATTCTCTCCAACTTCAAACTTGCAAACGTTCTACGCAAACCCGAGTTATCGGGACGCCTAGCCAAATGGGCAATTGAGTTGGGGGAATACGCGATAAAGTATAAGCCAAGACCAGCCATAAAAGGCCAGGTTTTGGCCGACTTTATTGCGGAAGTGCCTGCATCGCGGGAAAAAGAGTGCCAGGAAGAGGCTCAACCCTCTCCAGCACAGGACATCAATGATGTCTGGCGACTCTACACTGATGGAGCAGCCAGTAACGAGGGTTCAGGTGCAGGGCTGAAACTAACCAACCCAGCAGGCCAAGAATACACTTACGCTATTCGACTGGATTTTCCAAGTACGAATAACGAAGCCGAGTATGAAGCATTCCTGGCCGGGCTGAGAATTGCGCGTAAGATGGGAGTGAAACACTTGGAAGCCCACGTGGATTCCATGTTAGTAGCCAACCAAATCAACGGGACGTACACGGCCGTGAACGACACAATGGCCCTGTACCTCGCACAAGCAAAAACCCTTATGCGCGATTTTAACGATTGCAAAGTCATACACGTCAAGCGTAGTGAAAACAAATCTGCGGATGCGTTAAGCAAGCTTGCATCATTAGCCTTCACCCACTTGGGAAAGGACATCTGCATTGAACTCCTCGAGGCACCTTCAGTCCCGCACAAGGAAATTTGTGTCATCCAAACCGGCACAGAAACGTGGATGACACAAATAATAAATTACCTTGCGGCAGGTATACTACCAGAGTCAAAAACACAGGCAAGAAAACTACGCTGTAAAGCACTGAATTATCAACTCATCGATGACATCCTTTACAGAAGTAACTTTCTTGGCCCACTCTTAAGATGTGTGGACAACCAAGATGCTGACTACCTTCTAAGGGAAGTACACGAAGGCATCTGTGGAGTACACGCAGGTCCACGCGCTGTTGTAGCTAAGCTAAACAACGCGGGATACTTTTGGCCGGGGATGCATACGGATGCGCTGGCATACATCAGAAAGTGCAGGTCTTGTCAGCTCTACGCACCCAACACGCATCGCCCGAAGAATGAACTTGTTCCAGTCACCTCTTCATGGCCATTTCAGAAGTGGGCCATCGATGTGACAGGCCCATTTCCTACAGCAGCAGGAAATTTTCAGTTCCTAGTGGTAGCCATCGACTACTTCACCAAGTGGATAGAAGCAAAACCCTTAGCCCAAACAACCGCGAAACATATCAAAAAATTTATTTGGGAATTTATTATTTGTCGTTTTGGACTTCCACAGAATTTGGTGAGCGATAACGGCACCAACTTTGCTGACAAGAAGCTACAAAAGTGGCTGGAAGAACTTCAAATCACCCACACTTTTACCTCAGTGGCGCACCCGCAGGGTAATGGTGAGGTAGAAAGAGCAAATAAGAGCATCGTCGAAGGCATAAAAAAAAGACTCTGGGAACACAGATCCGGCTGGGTGGACGAGCTTCCGCACGTCCTTTGGCCAAACAGAACGCTGAAAAAGGCCAGTACGGGAGAAACCCCGTTCAGTCTCACTTATGGCACTGAAGCCATGGTCCCGGTCGAAATTGGTTTACCCTCACCAAGGGTCTTGATTCAGCCAGAAGACAACGATGCGGAAAGACGGTTAGACCTTATGCTAACCGAGGAACGCAGAGACTTAGCCGCAGTGCGTGAAGAGAACTACAAGCGACAAATGCAAAAGTACTACAACACGCGGGTAAAACTCTGCAACTTCAACGTAGGAGACTACATACTGCGTAACAACGAGGCTTCGAACCAACAACGCCCAGGAAAACTGGCCCCGGTCTGGGAAGGGCCATACATTATCAAAGAAGTTCTGGGAAAGGGCGCATACCGGCTCGAAAGGCTCGATGGCACTCCCATCCCAAGAGCATGGAATGGAGCTCAATTACGCAAATGTTACATGTAGATCAATTCCAAACTTGTAAAGAAAAGGCCTAGAGCCACTTCTAATGGAAATGATTCTCCTTTCACAATGTGTTGATAGCCTTACCTTTATACTTATGAACTTCCCAAACTGATGTGCCGGTATTCACCGCATAAATATGGGAAGAAGTAAGTCGTTACGTGTGGAAGGCGGCAAAACCACACATAAAACGGTAAAAATTTCAAAAGAAAAGATTAGGAAAACCTTCACGCAGGTCAGTCATAGGTAAAGTTTAGTCATCCCACTAAATGAAAGTGACGGTCCTACCCGCACAATTATGATAGAGGAAACTGAACATTAACCTATTAACAACCGCGCGTACAAAGGCTAACTTATTCAAAATACTTAGAAAATTTCTAAGGAAAAGATGAGGAAAACTTCCACGCAGGACAGGTATAAGTAAAGTTTAGCCATCCTACTAAGTGTAAGTGACGGTCATACCCGCACAATCATGAAAGAGGAAGCGAAACATAAACTTATAATCTGCCACGTTAAAAAGTTAACTTATCTAAGTACTAAAGAAATTGCTAAGTTAAATCGAAACATGCGTAAAATAAACAAGGCAAGGAATTAGCACATAATCTTTATTCCATCAAAATTCAAATATTACAAAGATTGCTGGGTGCATACCCGCATACAAAAGAAGCTATACAAAAATAAAAATCTACTCTAATGGTGGAAAGGGATCTTCAGGATCAAGCTTCAGGACCACTTCCACTTGGACCCGCACCATCAGTAGAGCGTGGCGGTTCAAGGAAAGCTTTAAGGATAGCTAGCCCATCATCAGCAGCAGCAACTTCGTTCACCTTCTCCACCACCGGATGCGGGAAGGCGGCATACTGGTTCACTGCTTGGTCATAAACAGCTTCAGTATCCACATCATACAAAGGGAAGTTGGAAGGCGGGATGCCTTTCTCAACGAACCCTAGACCAAGCAGGAAGCCGGCTTTTTCCCCATCCTCATGAGAAGCGTTGAGGGCTGCGCTCATGGCATCGTCGTATGATGTGTCCGTGAAGACTCGATGCACAACCTACAAGAAAAAAATACAAGTGTCAGAACCTTTTCTATGTACAAAGAAAAGTGTAAAGATATGAAATTACGCATACCTGAGACAACGCTTCTCGTAGAAACCATTCCTTGGTAACCAGAGCTTCCTGGAGGGCAGCTTGAGCTTGGTTACGGGCGCGTTCGGCTTCACTTTTGTTGAGGTTGGCAAGCAACACTTCTTTAGCCGCAGCCTCTTCAACGCCCTTTAGCTTCCGCTCAGTGTGGTCAAGCACCCCCCTCTGGTCCAAGATCTCTTGGAGCTTCTTGGCGTCTTCCATCGCCAAGGCATCATGAGCCTGTTGGAGCGCCTCTAGTTTGGCTTTAAGTTCCTCATTCTCGAGGCGTAGAGGCTCTGCAACAGCTTCAGCCTTGGTGGCCCTTTCAGTTGCGTTCCGAGCAGTTTCCTTAGCCAGCCGAAGCTGTTCGTTAACAGCTTGGGCAGCCTTGGAACGGGCCTCGAGACGGGCCTGAACTTCAACTTCAAGGGCCTTGAAGGCCTTCTCCTTCTCCGCTGCAACGGCGGAGAGCCTCCTATTCTCCTCCCGGACAGCCCGCGCCTGAGCTACTTCTTGGATACGAGCTGCTTTTAACTTGTCGTTTTCACGACAAAGCAGCTCGACGCGCGGCTGCATCCGGGCCAGGAGGATCCGAAGCTCATTGGTTAGCCTACCCTCCTGGTAGCTAGCCATTGCTTCCCCCAACGCACCACTGGGAGCTGCGTGACGAGCCCACTCCACGCACTCCACTGGCGTGCGAAGGGTTGTTCCTCGGCGGATGTTCCATCGTGGAACATACACTTCATTGGAATCCGACACTGCAAAAAACAAAAAGCAGTTAGGAAAAGATGATATAAAAAAAAAAGGCCAAAAGAACCCTACGCACCTGTAGGGTCGACAACAGGCCGATAGCCGCCAAACCCATCACCTGAACCCAAGGGAAATCCATCCAAGAGGTCAGGCAGATGGGAAGGAGGCAGAGGTTGGCGAGAAGCCCCAAGCATACCTGAAGGATCGGCCGTCGTTGCCGATGACGGAGGAGGCATGGTGAAGGCCGCCGCGGTAGTAGAAACCAACGGAGGTGAACTCACAACCGTGGTCGCCGCTGCGGAGGAACCCGCAGAAATAGTCACCGCCGGCTCAGTGAAAGAATCAGTAAATATGGCACTGATAGCCGGCGGAGATGTCGTCACAGTTGGAACAGTTGGCTCATCCGGGTGAGCAACTGAACCAACTGAAGCAGGCGCAGACGCCTGGGTCATCGCCTCAGGTAGGTTGACCAAACCTACCGTCATGGGTCCGGAGATGCTCCTCCCCGCTCCACCCTGGAATGCGGTAACATCCACGCCTGCACAAAGAAGATAAGTATAATGATGGAAAGCTATGAAGTTAAAAGTAAAGGAAGTTTGTACTTACGGGTTTTCTTGAGCCTAAAAGTGCGAACAGGCGGGGACGAACCCGATGGAGCCGGCCTCTTTACGCCGCTCACCGTCGTCATCCTGGGCTCTCCGGAGGTGACAGTCGTCGCAGCCTCCGGAGCAGTGGTCTTATCACCACCAGGGTTCCCCGCCGCCTCCTCGCTCTCGGTCTCTGAATCAGACCGAGGCACCGGATCGGCAGTGGAGGCAACCTTCGCCTTCCCCTTCCCGCCGGCAGCCTTCTTCTTCCGCACCAACGGAGGACCATCTGCGGATTCCTCATCAGAAGATGACAAGATTAGAGGAATTCCAGCAGAGGTTTCAGCATTGAGAGGTCGAGGGTTGAATAACGCCTTACCTGGCCGCGTGGCGCTCAGAATAGGGTAGCCTGGCGGATAGACCTCCACAAACCGATCCCTCGTTTGCTCCAAGATGGGCAACTCGTTCTCATCGAGAGCACGAGTACCCATCCGAGCGGGACCATCACTCTCCCGCGGCTGCAGGAGAGACTGCAAGTCGTTCCCCTCTGAAATAAAAGAAACAAACAGTTAGAAGACAAACCTATATAAACAAAGAAGAAAGAGCATACCGTAAGGGACAGAGTTCAAACCGTATTCGAGGACGATGGGAACCTGTGACGCCTCCTTCCACACCCGGCTCATCCCAAGCATCACCATCCCAGACTCCGCAAAGCGGTATACCGGAGTCTGGACCCGGGAGATCTTGGCGAACCACTCCGCCTCCTGGTAGTTGAGGGCGTGAAGGGCGGGGAGTGCTCTCCCATTCTTAAAGGTCATCGCAAGGGGGACGACGCAAGCGGAGATATAAAAAAACTCACGCTTCCACGACCGAAGACTGCGCTCGGTAGCGCAGATCTTCAACCCCTTGATCCGATTGACCAAGGTGTACCACCCCTGGATGCACCTCCAAGAATAGAAGGTCATCAACCGGTCAACATGGGGCTCCACGCCCAGAATGAGGCACACCCACTCAAAGTGGCGGATCTTTGCGATCGCCATCGGGTGTACCTCCGTCAGATGCACACCGTACCTCTCCAAGACACGGTATACAAACTTCGTCAATGGGAACCTGAGATTCCCATAAACGAAGAATGCAGCGTACACCCCTATCTTGCCCTTGGGGGCATCGTACACCGTCTGGTGTGGCTCCGGAAACTCAGGCTCGAACGGCTCGAGCATGAACTTCCTGACGATGTACTGAAAAAGCTCGGCAGGAAGAGCGCACTGGCACTCGCCAGCAGTGCTCTTGTCGTCCTTATCAGAAGTGGACGACGGATTCTCGACGAACACGTCAGACTCCTCGGCAAAAGAAGACATGTTTGGATGTACAGAAAAACGATTTCAGAAGAATGCTCGACGGAATAGTGAGTATTCGCCGGAAATCGTTTAGAAGATGAAGAGAAGTGAAAGTGTGGATTGCAAAGGACCCTCTCCCCCTTTATATACTCATCGCAATTAATGCGATGAATTTAATGCGGAAGAGAGAGAAATCGCAGGTGCAATGAAACTATGACACGTGGCAATGAGCAAGCTGGTAACAGCTGTTGAAAGGACGCGTGCCATTAATTTCGCGGCCACGCGCCCGAAAAATCGCGCCCACGCGCCTGAAAAAGCGCCTGGAATGACCATATACTGTCACGTCGCCATAACTTCCTGCACGTCCTGACACTGTCAGAAGAAACCGTCGGACGACGTTTCAACAGTTTGGACTGTTCTTATCCTTTCACCAACTCTTCGAATTTCAAAATTTCAAAAAGATTCAAAAGTAAGCGGGAAAATACCCCTTACCTTGGCAACCAAGTAACTATAAGACAGGTACGAGTACAGTGTTAAGGCAAAACCCTTCACATACTTAGCACCCGCAGGGAATTGACGCCAGGAATACCTTGGAAGTAAAGTAACCGTAAGACGAGTGCGGGTACAGTGTCAAGGCAAAACCCTTCACATACCTAGCGCTCCGCAGGGAATTGAAACCAAGAAGGATCTTCTGGGCCATGCTTGCGGAAACGGGAATAACATCCCCGCATAGCGGGAACGTCGAAAACTATATTGTTTGAAACTCCAAGATCGAATTGGTGGTTTTAACATAATTGATCACTATGTTCAAAACTACCAAAACCTCATGGAGAATCCACACAAGTGGGACTCAACGCTCATGACTTGCGAGGAGGTTACAGACCTACCTGCTTCACACAAAAAGATCAAGCAGAAAAGTCGGGAATTTCTGCGTGGCATTAGGAAAACCGCGGGAAGAATCCCCACGGAAAACCTTAAAACTAAAAACCCTTTTCAAAACCCCTTGCTAAAGTCCAAAAGTTCACCTCACTTATTAATAATTCATGAGAAGAACATTGGACTGGGGGGACTTGAAGAGGTAGGTCCCAGCAGAGCCCAGTTGGACCCGCAAGACTCACCTTGAAGAGGGACGTCTGCGCAAGGACCAACTGCTTCCGCAGGACCCACCATGCTCAGAGATGAAGACCTTACGCGCAGTACGTCAGCTGTTCCCGCAGGGAAAGCCTCCCAATGGTGAAGTACCCCGCTTGTTCCCGCAGCTGCGGATACAAGCCATCAGGGAAGGCTACCCGCACTAATAGCAAGGCTACACGCACAAGGCACTAACTCTTGATACTTCAGTAATGTCACCTGAAGGAATGAGCAAGGCGGGAATACTCCCGCCCAAATGAGCCAGTCCGTATGCTTCTGGAAGATCTTTTGTACTATACCTGCCAAGGTATGGGCAAAATAGACGATCTGACCAAAACAGCCCATGAACCAATCACAGGGTGACAGCTCACCGACAACAGTACGAGGAGGAGCACCCTCTAGTACTGTTTGTCACTATTAGCCGCTGCCTACTCACCAACCCTCACTGTGGGACGTGCGTAGCCTACAGTTGGTGGAACAGTGCATAGCCGGCAGTAAAGGAACAGTATACAGCCGGCCTTGTCACTATCGGCCGCAGCCTATCCACCAACCAGCATGGCTTGTGCGTAGCCCACTGTTGGTAGAACAGGAATACTATTCAGCCGGCTGTACCTTCTTGGAAACCTACCTTCGGCTATAAATACTCCAACACCTTGGAATGGTAAGGACATTATCTGATATCTCATTATCTTATCTTCTCTAGCAATCTCTTAATATACACTTATATTCAGAGCAATCTAGTCTGATTCTCACGCCGGAGGGTGGTCACAAGGATGAACCCCCCCTTCTCAGTGACGAGCTTACGGTGTCTGTTTTGCAGGTCACCTGAATAACAACTTTCTTTGCTGGACCTCATCCTCGTGGGAAACATCTATTTAACCCCCAGATTATCCGTAATCTGCCCGGGGTCGATTAGTGTTTCTTCAAAAGACTTTCTAGTCGGACGCGTATTATATATTAGTAAGAATAGAGGACCCGTTAGTTAGCAAGTAATAGAAAATAATGATAAATTCAAAAAAAAATTCCTCTAAAGTTGTTCGACTTTATTATGTGTTCTAATCATATACAAAACCTTTTTTTTTAAATGTTAAGAAAATAAAAATATTTTTTTTAACCAACAATGATTTATAAAACTCGCAGAGCAGTTTATAACAATCTAGCAAAGAAACCAAAAAACAAAATTACATGGAAATAAGAGGGTTTTGGATCCACTTGGTCCAACTTATTTGTACCATTCTGTTCCTAGATGCAATCCAAAAAAACGAGAAATGTAAAATAGACTTGAAAATAAGCTTTGTCTTCAAGTCGTTCGCTTCAAAAATCGTCTTATTTCTAGTCTTCCAAATAACTCACCACATAGTACAAAGAATTTCCTTCCACCAACGATTTATTCTTCTTTGACAAATGAATTTGATCCAGCCAAAAATAAACATTTCTTAGGTTCCATAGTAATCAGGTCGACTAAATGAAACCAAGAAGGCACCAACTGCCAAACTTTAGAAACTATCCTACAACATGTGAAGAGATGAAAAGTTGTTATAGTGTCTCTATAAAAAATGGACATAAAATACATGACACATCTAACCCTTTATTTGAGAAATTAGTTCTAGTCGGTAATCTATCAAAGAAAAGCCGTCAAGCAAAAATGTTTTATTTTTGTGACACTTTTGTTCCATCTAGTAGTTTGTAGACAGATGAAACATGTATGAATTTTGAATATTATTAAATTGAGTTGAGTTAATTTGAATGTAAATAACAACAAAATTTGCAAAATCATAACAAAGTTTTATAATTGTTCAGTTTAAGTTACATATATGTGATTCAATATTAGAATCTGTAGGCTAGCAATGCGGGCTAGTAGTTATCCGATTTTGCCAGTGTGGTCGGGAATTTCTAGTTGCACTCAGAATCACAGATGAGTATAAATATTCATCATCTCCCGCATATTAATTAAGGCAAGACGAATTGCCCTAATTCCTCTCACTTTTAAAAGACAAATACTCATTTTCTCGCTGAAGCTTCAACACATTGAGAACCTCATCTTACCATGTCTAGACTAACACTTTCCTACTTGTACAAATTGCATCATCAACCCTTGTAACGGATATTTTGATATTAAAAAGAATCAACTGTCTAATTAAAATTATTGTTGTCTCTTGAAGATGTCGACATTTTGTTTATAAATTAGTAAAATGTGTCATTTTGAAAAGGAAACAATACATATTATAGTACTAAGGATTGATGAAAGTTATATTAATCCAGAAAAAGGTGAGTAGTTGTCTGCTAAACTGTAATCTAGTCCCAAAGACACTGGAACACCAACGATTATGTTTCTAATAATGTTTCATACACACACGTCACAATGTTCATATACTCACTTTGTTATTATTATAAAAAATTAATATACATACATGTATAAAAAATTTATTTACAGAAGCCGTCATGACTTATGACTTATGACTTATGACACAAGTACCTAAATTTACAATGAATCCCACAACAAAAGATAAAATAATGAAAGGAGAATAACAACAAAACAAAAACCACTTGATTCTTGTCCTTTTTGGATGGTTGCCAATTTGCTTCTATAAATGCCTTGATATAGAGGGATATCATGTAGAGTGATGACATCCCTTTCGTATTTATAACATCATCAATTATTTTGGATAAACTTTGCACTTCAATTACATATAATTTAAATTTTTAACTTTACCTTTTATTTGTTATAGAAAAGGTAAAAGTGAAAAGAAAATTATACTATAGCTATTGCCAAATACTCTTTTAACACTTTAATAATAATCGGTAAAACTTCACTTTTCTTCATGGCATACCACTAATCAATCGGTTCAAATATACTCAGCCAAATTATGTTTCTGATTGACCTGGATATAAGATTAGTTGTTTAGAAGAAGTAATACTTGGGGAAGCTTTTGCAATGACATCTTGATGACTCTATGACAGTTTAGAAACGATATGATCTTCCAAGTCAACAAGATTATAGAAGAAACAATCTTCTAACTCTATTGTCAATTATTTGTTTTTGTGGTTCATCAATACAAGTATGATCGTCCAACTCAACAAGATTATAGAAGAAACAATCTTCGACTCTATTGTCAGATCGTTAAGCTAACACTAGTTAGGTGGAGTGACTTTTGAACCCTCTAATGTATATGTAATTCTTTTCAGTAAGTTTCTAGTTTAATCATCGTTTCTCGAGTTTTTATGTTTAGAATTAAATTAATTGGACTTGAGGAGGTTGCATGCACACCGTACATGTGGCCATTTTAGTTTTTGTTTAAGCAAACTTAAACATATTATATTATAAATATTTATTTTACAAGGAATATATACATCCAAAATAAAAGCAAAATACACATACACTAAAATAAACCCTTCCAAAACATAATAAAGAAAAGCCAAAGTCACTAGCTTAATTTGCACACGGTCTATTTTTCATTTTTTTCCCTCCATTATTATTATTATTTTGTTTTTTCTTGGTTTCAACATATTACGCATTTCTAGACCTCACCATGAAGTGTGGTGGACCTAGGTCTTGATCGCAAGGTAACACAAAGTGGGTTAGCCATTTCACAAGATAACTTCAACACTTCTGACAAGTCAACATCGTACCCATCACATCTCTCAAACACAAACTCTTGCAACAATGACGCCACCCAAAAGCTCACCGTAGCTAGCCCAAGGCTCTTCCCGGGGCAACTTCTACGACCGGACCCAAATGGAGCCAATCTCATATCTGATCCCATAACCGACATATCCATTAACCCTTCCGTTTCATCCAAGAACCTTTCTGGTCGAAACTCTTGTGGCTCGCTCCAGATTTCTGGGTCCCGGGATATGGCCCACATGTTCACCATTGCAGTCGTCCCAGCTGGTACCTAGATAGAATCAAATAATGAAAGGTTCGATTCAATCAAATCAAGCACACATCATCATTCGGTTATAATGGTATTAGTATTGGTATCAACTAACTAACCACAAGTTCTTTAAGCTAGTTACATCATTAATCCTCGATCTTTACAATTTTACATTCTCAGTCCTTGACCATATTTTATTTATTATTATTATTATTATTATTATTGTTACTATTACTATTTTTTAGCTTGGGATTGAATTGCATATCTATCATGTAAGCTAGTCTCACAATATTCTGCAACGTACCTGATGCTCGTCGATTATTGTGTCCGTGATCGCTAGACGAGCCCATGACAATAGCGGCCCTGGAGGGTGTAACCTAAGAACTTCTTTCACCACGGCCGAAAAATACACCAAACTCGAGATGTCAGCTTCTGTCACTGCACGTGACCTCCCCACGACACGGTCTAGTTCATCTTGAACCTTTGTTTGAACATCAGGATGAAGCACTAGCCTTGCTAAGATCCACTCTATTAACACTGCCACCGTGTCGGTACCTCGGAATATCATTTCCTGTTTGAACAATAATAATATTATTATTTAAAAACATTAAAGATACTAAATATGGTAATGATAACGGAACAAGTCAAAACATAGCTACCTTACCTAGATAGTCATGTTTTTTCTCTTAATTATTTCCAAAAAGGTTTTCTTTGTATTTTCTCATAATATATTTTAGGATTATTTGTTTATTACTAGGTTAAATAAGCACTTTTAAGAGGAATAATTAGTTTTTTTTTTATTCTTTGTTATTATATTATATTGTTTGTTGTTCTAAGGTAAGGTATTCAAATGCCAAAAATACATGTTATACTTGTTATGTTGTATTTATTTTAGAATATCTAATTTTTTTTAATAATAACAACCAAAATCTAAAACAAATAAAAAGTCCTTTAGAGAGACAGGTTAACGTTTAACAAGCTGCACCGCCACCCTTTGAATGACAAAACCGATTCTCCTGAAAACAAATTTTATTTAGAAGAAATATATTGTTTGCTTACCCAAAGAACCGCGATCATGTCCGGTTCGGATAACTTATCGGGGCCTTCAAGCGATAGCAAGACGTCGGTGAAGTCACTGATATCCTGAGAAGGTTGAGCTCGGTGTTCATCGATAATCTGTTTGACGAAGTGGTTAACTTGAGGAACAAGTTTGGAGCAACGGGACCGAACCCCTTGGGGGTCGAAATCGGTTAACCATGGAAGATGGTCAGTCCAATTAAGCACCCCCAAAAGCTCATACCCTTCATACACAAGCTTCTTAAGCTCAACCGAACCACCATCGTTCGAGTCCACTCTATACTTCAGTCCAAACACGGACCACATCATGTTACACAACGAACCTCGCTTTAAAACATCACGAACCGTTACGGACAACGTTGTTTTATTTTGTTCATGTAACATGTTTTTCATTTGAGATATAGTAACCATCCTTTGACCCTCGGACACCTTAATCTGCTTTGGACAGAAAAGATGAGTAGCGGCTATTCGTCGTAACGTTCGCCAATAAACCCCATAGGGTGCGAACCCGATAGCTCGGTTAAACATTAAACTATAAGCCGACTCTTTAACAGGCCGGTCAGCAAAAACGGAGCTGTTGAGAATCTCCTTAGCCACGTCAGGGTTGCACGTGACAACCACTCGTGTCTCGCCCAGGCTGAAGGCCATGAGGCGACGGGCGTGACACGAGTTTGCGGTAGCATAAATTTTCCGGTGTGCCAGACCGGTCATAATCTGCATGCTGCCGATGAAAGGCAGGCCTCTGGGGCCAGGGATGGTGGATTTGAACCTGGGGCTCGACCAGGCTGGGCCGCCTGGTCGAGCCCATTGGAATAAAATTTTGATATAACAAGCTACTGCAAAGATAGTGAGAAATAAAAAGAAGTTGATGGAAGTGCATTTAGATTTGGAAGCAAGTGCAAAAAGCCATAGAGCATCTATGTGTGTGGTCATGAGTGTGTGTTTTTTAATGTTGTTTGGTGATTGAAAACCGGTGGAAATGAGTTGGTATTTATAGAAGTAACTGCCGACAAGGTGAATCTAATATGTAGTTTGAGGGTCAATAAGTCAATATATATAACTAGTAATATTCTAAATGACCACTTTGCTTATTACTACTACCGACATACTCGTAAATATATTTAACCAAACTTACACACCTACACATTTTGTTGTCTTTTTATATTATTATAATAATAACGTACACGTCAGTAGCACGCTTTCTTTGATGTTTTGTAAATAAAATTTGATAATCTTAAATTTGGTCTCATTCATACTATGTGGTTGTAAAGAAACACTAGGTGATCCCAAGTAGATTATGGATAATCTGGGGGTTAAGTAATGTTTCCCACGAGGGTTAGGTCCGGCAGAGATGGTTATTCTGATGACCTGCAAAACAGACACCGTGAGCTCGTCACTGAGAAGGGGGGGGGGGGGGGTCCTCCTTGTGACCACCCTCCGGCGTGAGAATCAGACTAGATTGCTCTGAATATAAGTGTATATAAAGAGAGATTGCTAGAGAAGATAAGATGCAAGATAATGATACCGTTCTAAGGTGTTGGAGTATTTATAGCCGAATGTAGGTTTCCAAGCAGGTACAGCCAGCTGTATAATATTCCTTTTCCACCAACTGTGGGCTACGCACGTGCCATGCTAGTTGGTGGGTAGGCAGCGGCTGATAGTGACATGGCCGGCTGTGTACTATTCCTTTTCCACCAACTGCAGGCTATGTACGTGCCACGACAGGGGTTGGTGAGTAGGCAGCGGCTGATAGTGACATTTTGTACTAAAGCGTGCTCCTCGTACTGTTGTCGGTGAGCTGTCACCCTGTGATTGGTTCATGGGCCGCTCTGGTCAGATCTTGTCTATTTTGTCCATACCTTGGTAGGTATAGTACAAAAGACCTTCCAGAAGCGTACGGACTGGCTCATTTGGGCGGGAGTATTCCCGCCTTGCTCATTCCTTCAGGTGACATTACTGAATTATTGAGTTAGTGCCTTATGCGTGTAGCCTTGCTGTTAGTGCGGGTAGCCTTCCCTGATGGCTTGTATCCGCAGCTGCGGGAACAGGCGGGGTACTTCACCATTGGGAGGCTTTTCCTGCGGGAACAGCTGGCGTACTGCGCGTAAGGTCTTCATCTCTGAGCATGGTTGGTCCTGCGGAACCAGTTGGTCCTTGCGCAGACGTCCCTCTTCAAGGTGAGTCTTGCGGGTCCAACTGGGCTCTGCTGGGACCTACCTCTTCAAGTCCCCCCAGTCCAATGTTCTTCTCATGAATTGTTAATAAGTGAGGTGAACTTTTGGACTTAAGCAAGGGGTTTTGAAAAGGGTTTTTAGTTTTAAGGTTTTCCGTGGGGATTCTTCCTGCGGTTTTCCTAATGTCACTCGCAAAAATTCCCGACTTTTCTGCCTGATCTTTGGCTATGATGCGGGTAGGTGTTTAACCCCTTCGCATATCGGGAGCGTTGAGTTTCACTTGCATAAATTCTTCACGAGATTTTGGTAGTTTCGGACATAGTGATCAGTTATGTTAAACCACCAATTCCGCCTTGAAGTTTCAAACAAGGTAGTTCTCAACGTTCCCGCTATGCGGAGGTGCTATTTCTCTTTCCGCAAGCACGGTCCAGAAGATCCTTCTTGGTTTCAATTCCCTGCAAGTGCTAAGTATGTGAAGGGTTTCGCCTTGACATTGTACCCGCACTCGTCTTATAGTTTCTTTACTTCCAAGGTATTCTTGGCTTCAATTCCCTGCAGGTGCTAGGTATGTGAAGGGTTTCGCCTTGACACTGTACCCGCACTTGTCTTACGATTTCTTGGATACCAATGTAAGGGGGTATATTCCCTCTTATTTTTGAATCTTTGAATCTTTTTGAATTTCTTTGAAATTCGAAGAGTTGGTGAAAGGATAAGAACAGTCCAAACTGTTGAAGGGACGTTAGCGTCCGACGGTTTCTTCTGACAGTTTCAGGACGTGCAGGAAGTTATGACGACGTGACAGTATGTGGTCATTCCAGACGCTTTTTCAGGCGCGTGGGCGCGAGTTTTCGGGCGCGTGGGTGCGGATTTTACGGCGCGCGTCCTGTCAGCAGCTGTTGCCAGCTTGCTTTTTTCCACGTGTCATAGTTTCATTGCACCAGCGCTTTTCTCTCTCCTCCGCATTAAATTCATCTCATCATTGCGATAAGTATATAAAGGGGGAGAGGGTTCATCTTAATCCACACTTTCACTTCTCTCTTCTTCTTCTAAACGATTTCCGGTGAATACTCTAAGCTTTGTCGAGCATTCTCCTGAAATCGTTCCTTCTTTACTTCTAAAACATGTCTTCTGCTCACGATCTTGAAGCTACCGCCGAAGAGTCTGACGTGTACGTCGAGAACCCGACATCTACGTCTGATAAGGACGATAAGAGCACTGCTGGCGAATGCCAGTGTGCTCTTCCCATCGAGCTTTACCAGAACATCATCAGGAAGTTCATGCTCGAGCCATTCGAGCCTGAGTTTCCTGAGCCTCACCAGACCGTGTATGATGCCCCCAAGGGCAAAATAGGGGTATATGCCGCCTTCTTCGTTTATGGGAATCTCAGGTTCCCATTGACGAAGTTTGAATACCGTGTCTTGGAGAGACACGGTGTACACCTGACGGAGGTACACCCAATGGCGATCGCCAAGATCCGCCATTTTGAATGGGTATGCCTCATTCTTGGCGTGGAGCCCCATGTTGACCGCCTGATGACCTTCTACTCCTGGAGGTGCATCCAAGGCTGGTACACCCTGGTCACCCGGATCAAGGGTTTGAAGATCTGCGCTACCGAGCGCAGTCTTCGGTCTTGGAAGCGGGAGTTCTTTTACATCTCTGCCCGTGTCGTCCCTATTGCGATGACATTTAAGAACGGGAGAGCACTCCCCAGCTTTCACGCCTCCAACTACCAGGAGGCGGAATGGTTTGCCAAGATTTCCCGGATCCAGTCTCCGGTTTACCGCTTTGCGGAGTCCGGGATGGTGATGCATGGTATGAGCCGGGTGTGGAAGGATGCTGGGGCGGAGGCGCCACAGATTCCCATCGTCCTTGAATACGGTTTGAACTTTATCCCTTACGGTATGCTCCGTCTTCTTTGTTGATTTAGGGTTTTATTCTAACTCTTTTTATTTCAGAGGGGAATGACTTGCAGTCGCTCTTGCATCCGCGGGAAGCTGGTGGTCCCGCTCGGCTAGGTACTCGTGCTCTTGATGAGAACGAGTTGCCCAACCTCGAACAGACGGCTGATCGGTTTGTGGAGGCCTACCCGCCAGGCCACGAGATACTGAGCGCCACGCGGCCAGGTAAAAGACTATTTAACCCTCGCCCTCTCAATGCTCAAACCTCTGCTGGAATTCCTCTAATCTTGTCATCTTCTGATGAGGAATCCGCAGATGGTCCTTTCCTTGCGCGGAAGAAGAAGGCTGTCGGCGGGAAGGGCAAGGCGAAGGTTGCCTCCACTGCCGATCAGGGGAACCGGTCTGAGTCGGAGACCGAGAGTGAAGAAGCGGCGGGGAACCCAGGTGGTGTTGAGACCACTGCTCCGGAGGTTGAAACGGCTGTCACCTCCGAGCAGCCCAGGACGACGACGGTGACCGGTACGAAGAGGCCGGCTCCATCGGGTTCGTCCCCGCCTGTTCGCACCTTCAAGCTTAAAAGGACCCGTAAGTGTACATAACTTTAACTTCATATCTTTCCGCTATTATACTTATATATCTTGTCTTCGTGCAGGCGTGGATGCTACGGCATTCCAGAGTGGAGCGGGAGGGGGCAGCTCTGGACCCATGAAGGTAGGTTTGGTCAACCTACCCGAGGCGATGACCCAGGCGTCTACGCCTGCTTGCAGTACTGGTTCAGTTGCTCATCCCGTTGAGCCAACTGTTCCAGCTGTAACATTATCCCCGCCGGCTGTCAGTGCCATTTTCACAGAATCCATCACTGAGCCGGCGGTGATTTCTCTTGCGGGTTCTTCCGCAGCCGCGGCCACGGTTGTGAGTTCACCTCCGGTGGTTTCCACTGCGGCAGCCTCCACCATGCCTCCTCCGGCGCCTGCGACTACGGCCAGTCCTTCAGGTACGTTTGGGGTTGGGGCGTCTAGCCAATCCTTGCCTCCTTCCCGTCTCCTTGACCTTTTGGATGGATATCCCTTAGGTTCAGGTGATGAGTTTGGTGGCTATCGGCCTGTTGTCGACCCTACAGGTGCGTAGGGTTATTTTGGCCTATATCCCTTTCATCATTTCTCTCTCTTAACTGTTTTTTGTTTTATTGCAGTTCGTGATTCCAACGAGGTGTACGCTCCTCGGTGGAATATCCGCCGGGGAACGACCCTCCGGACTGCTGAGGAGTGCGTCGAATGGGCGCGTCACGCCGCCCCAAGCGGTGCGCTGGGGGAGGCCATGGCCAGCTACCAGGAAGGTAGGCTGTCCAACGAGCTCCGAATCCTCCTCGCCCGGATGCAGCCGCGCGTCGAGCTACTTTGTCGTGAAAACGAAAAGTTAAAGACGGCGCGTAGCCTTGAAGTGGCTCAGGCGCGGGCTATCCGGGAGGAGAATGCGTAGCTTGCCGCCGTTGCTGCGGAAAAGGAGAAGGCCTTCAAGGCCCTCGAGGTTGAAGTTCAGGCCCGGGTCGAGGCCCGTTCCAAGGCTGCCCAAGCTGTTAACGAACAGCTTCGGTTGGCCAAGGAAACTCCACGGAACGCAACCGAGAGGGCCACCAAGGCTGAAGCTGTTGCTGAGCCTCTACGCATCGAGAATGAGGAACTTAAAGCCAAATTAGAGAGGCTCCAGTAGGCTCATGATGCTTTGGCCATGGAAGATGCCAAGAAGCTCCAAGAGATCTTGGACCAGAGGGGGGTGCTTGACCAAACTGAGCGTAAGCTAAAGGGCGTCGAAGAGGCTGCAGCCAAAGATGTGTTGCTTGCCAACCTTACAAAGAACGAAGCCGAACGCGCCCGTAATGAAGCTCAAGCTGCCCTCCAGGAGGCTCTGGTTACCAAGGAATGGCTTCTTCGAGAAGCGTTGTCGCAGGTATGTGCAGTTTCACAATTTCTTTACGCTTTTCCTTACACTTAGAAGAGTTTTTGATATACTTCTGTTTTGTGGGTTGTGCATCGGGTCTTTACGAACACATCATATGACGATGCGATGAGCGCAGCCCTCAACGCTTCTCATGAGGATGGGGAAAAGGCTGGCTTCCTGCTTGGTCTAGGGTTTGTTGAACAAGGCATGCCGCCTTCCAACTTCCCTCTTTACGATGTGGATACTGAAGCTGCTTATGACCAAGCAGTGAATCAGTATGCTGCCTTCCCGTATCCGGTGGTGGAGAAGGTGAACGAGATTAGTGTTGCTGATGATGGGCTAACTCTTCTCAAGGCTTTCCTTGAACCGCCACGCTCTACTGATGGTGCGGGTCCGAGGGGAGTAGTTCTGAAGCTTGATCCTTTAGATCCCTTTCCACCGTTAGAGTAGATTTTTATTTTTGTATAGATTTATATTCTTGTACGCGGGTATGTGCCCAGCAATTCTTGTAATATTTGAATTTTGATGGAATATAAATCTTTTGTTAATGCTTTGCCTTGTAAACCTTATATGTTTTGCTTATGCATATTCTAGTTTAACTTGGCAATTTCCTAAGTACTTTGGATAAGTTAACCTTTCCACGTGGTAGATAATAGGTTAAAGTTCTGCTTCCTCTTTCGTGATTGTCCGGGTAAGACCGTCACTTTCACTTAGTGGGATGGCTAAACTTTACCTATATCTGACCTGCGTGGAGGTTTTCCTCATCTTTTCCTTAGAAATTTTCTAAGTGTTTTGAATAAGTTAACCTTTCGACGCGCGGTTGTTAATAGGTTAATGTTCAGTTTCCTCTATCATGATTGTGCGGGTAGGACCGTCACTTGCATTTAGTAGGATGACCAAACTTCACCTATAACTGACCTGCGTGAAGGTTTTCCTTATCTTTCCCTTAGAAATTTTTACCGTTTTATGTGTTTATGCGGGTTTTGCCGCCTTCCACACGCAACGACTTACTTCTTCCCATATTTATGCGGTGAATACCGGCACATCAGTGTGGAAAGTTCATAAGTATAAAGGTAAGGCTATCAACACAATGTGATAAAGGAGAATCATTTCCATTAGAAGTGGCTCTAGGCCTTTTCTTTACAAGTTTGGAATTGATCTACATGTAACATTTGCGTAATTGAGCTCCATTCCATGTTCTTGGGATGGGAGTGCCATCGAGCCTTTCAAGCCGGTATGCGCCCTTTCCCAAAACTTCTTTGATAATGTATGGTCCTTCCCAGACCGGGGCCAGCTTTCCTGGGCGCTCTTGGTTTGAAGCCTCGTTGTTACGCAGTATGTAGTCTCCTACATTGAAGTTGCATAGTTTTACCCGCGTGTTGTAGTACTTTTGCATTTGTCGCTTGTAGTTCTCTTCACGCACTGCGGCTAAGTCTCTGCGTTCTTCGGTTAGCATAAGGTCTAACCGTCTTTCCGCATCATTGTCTTGGTGAGGGTAAACCAATTTCGACCGGGACCATGGCTTCAGTGCCATAAGTGAGGCTGAACGGGGTTTCTCCCATACTGGCCTTTTTCAGCGTTCTGTTTGCCCAAAGGACGTGTGGGACTTCGTCCACCCAGCCGGATCTGTGTTCCAAGAGTCTTTTCTTTATGCCGTCGACGATGCTTTTATTTGCTCTTTCCACCTCACCATTACCCTGCGGGTGCGCCACTGAGGTAAAGGTGTGGGTGATTTGAAGTTCTTCCAGCCACTCTTGTAGCTTCTTGTCAGCAAAGTTGGTGCCGTTGTCGCTCACCAAAGTCTGTGGAAGTCCAAAACGACAAATAATAAATTCCCAAATAAATTTTTTGATATGTTTTGCGGTTGTTTGGGCTAAGAGTTTTGCTTCTATCCACTTGGTGAAGTAGTCGATGGCTACCACTAGGAATTGAACGTTTCCTGCTGCTGTGGGAAATGGGCCTGTCACATCGATGGCCCACTTCTGGAATGGCCATGAAGAGGTGACTGGAACAAGTTCATTCTTCGGGCGATGCGTGTTGGGTGCGTAGAGCTGGCAAGACCTACATTTTCTGATGTATGCCAGTGCATTCGTATGCATCCCCGGCCAAAAGTATCCCGCATTGTTAAGCTTAGCTACAACAGCGCGTGGACCTGCGTGTACTCCACAGATGCCCTCGTGTACTTCCCTTAGGAGGTAGTCAGCATCTTGGTTGTCCACGCATCTTAGGAGTGGGCCAAGAAAGTTACGTCTATAAAGGACGTCATCGATGAGTTGATAGTTCAGTGCTTTACAACGTATTTTTCTTGCCTGTGTTTTTGACTCTGGTAGTATACCCGCCGCAAGGTAATTTATTATTGGTGTCATCCATGATTCTGTGCCGATTTGGATGACACGGATTTCCTTGTGCGGGACTGATGGTGCTCCAAGGAGTTCAATGCGGATATCATTTCCCAAGTGGGTGAAGGCTAACGATGCAAGCTTGCTTAACGCATCCGCAGATTTGTTTTCGCGACGCTTGACGTGTATGACTTTACAATCGTTAAAATCGCGCATAAGAGTCTTTGCTTGTGCAAGGTACAGGGCCATTGTGTCGTTCACGGCCGTGTACGTCCCGTTTATTTGGTTGGCTACTAACATGGAATCCACGTGGGCTTCCAAGTTTTTCACTCCCATTTTACGCGCAATTCTCAGCCCGGCCAAGAATGCTTCATACTCCGCTTCGTTATTCGTACTTGGAAAATCCAGTCGAATAGCGTAAGTATATTCTTGACCTGCTGGGTTGGTTAGTTTCAACCTTGCGCCTGAACCCTCGTTGCTGGCTGCTCCATCAGTGTAGAGTCGCCAGACCTCCTGGATGTCCTGTGCTGGGAAGGGTTGAGCCTCCTCCTGGCACTCTTTCTCCCGCGAAGCGGGGACTTCTGCAATAAAGTTGGCCAAGACCTGGCCTTTTATGGCTGGTCTTGGCTTGTACTTTATCGCGTATTCTCCCAATTCTATTGCCCATTTGGCTAGGCGTCCCGACAATTCAGGTTTGCCTAGAACGTTTGCAAGTTTGAAGTTGGTGAGAACGGTGATTGGGTGACCTTGGAAATATCGTCTTAGCCTGCGTGAAGCCTGTACAAGTGCTAAGACTAATTTTCCAGGGTAGAGTACCGGGTTTCTACGTCTGTTAGGACACGGCTAACATAGTAGATTGGCATCTGGATGCCTTTTCGTTCTACTAGCAGGACTGCTCCGGTTGCTCTATCTGTGGCTGAAAGGTATAGGATTAATTCCTCCCCCGCTTCTGGTGCTGTGAGCGTTGGGAGTTCGATCAAGCGTGACCGAATCTCCTGAAAAGCTGCTTCCGCTTCTGGTGTCCAGCGGAAGTGCGTTTTCTTTAAGCAGTTTCTCAATGTTGACACGAATGGAAACGACTTATCCGCATGGTTTGCCAAAAAGCGGTTAAGTGCGACTAGTCGTCCATTCAGTGTCTGAGCTTGCTTGATGGTAGTCGGTGATTCCATTTTGATAATGGCTTCGACTTTTTCAGGGTTCGCTCTGAAGCCATCTTTAGTAACGATGACTCCTAAGAACTTCCCTTCTTCCATCCCAAAGGAACACTTGCTCGGATTGAGCTTCATGTTTATCTTCCTGAGCGTGTTGAAAGTTTCTTCGATGTCTTTCAACATCGCTTCCGCGTCAGGGCTTTTGATGACCAAGTCATCCATGTAGACTTCCAAGTTTCTCCCAATTTGGGCATGAAACTCTTTGTCCATCAGGCGTTGGTACGTGGACCCGTCATTCTTAAGTCCGAATGGCATCATTTGATAACAAAATGTGCCATCGGGCGTCCGAAAAGCGGTTTTGTCCTGATCATCAACGGCCATGTGGATTTGATGGTACCCCTTATACGCATCCAGGAAGCATTTAAGGCGAAACGGTGCTAACGAATCTACCTTAAGATCAATTTCGGGTAACGGATAACAATCTTTGGGGCATGCTTTGTTTAAGTCTTTGAAGTCTATGCACATGCGCCATTGTTTGTTACTCTTCGGTACCATAACGGGATTTGCAACCCATGTTTGATATCTGCTAACGCGTACGATGCCCGCGTCAAGGAGTTCCTTGACTTGGGTTCTACACGCGTTAGCTTGTTCCGCCCCCATTACTCTGCGATTTTGTATGACTGGCGTAAAAGCCGGGTCACACTTGAGCTTATGCTCTGCCTTACTTCGAGGTACCCCAGTCATGTCAGCTGGTGTCCATGCGAAAATGTCAGCGTTTTTCAGTAGTAAGTGTTTGAGTAAGGTGCGCGTAGGATCAATGACTGTTGGGCCAATGGTAACGGCATGGTCAGGGTATTTGCCATTTAAGGCCCATTCTTCCGGTTCGGTGATGGTTGGTTTAGCCATCTTTGGTTTGGGTTTAGATGAGACAGATGCGATGCATACCTGGGGAATGCCGGTGATCATCGCTACACCCTCAGCTGTTGGCCATCCCATCATGCCGTGGACTGAAGATACCACGGCATTGAATCTTGCCATCCCGTCTGGTGTGGCTTCCTCATCAAGACAAAATCCACATCTTCTGTGCGGGAGTGTTTCCCGTCTGTGAGAATGACGGGGAAAGATAGGATACCCAGGGGGGTGTTTGTGCTGCCGTCGAACCCTTCCATCGAGGCGCAGACCGTTTCCAGACGTTCCTTGTCTTCGTCGTCTAGCTTGTCGAAGAACTGCTTATACATCACCGTTGACGAGGCGCCGTTGTCAGCAAGAGTGCGGGAAGTGATGTAGTGCCCCAGCTGGCTTTTGATGACGATAGGGCTTTCTTTGCTGGGTCCTCCTGGCACTCGCGGGAAGCGCACCTCAGCTTCCTTCCACGCGCATGGTTCTGTCATTCGTCTTTTTCTTCCTCTGATGTTACTATGAACCATGTGGATGCTGATGTCAACGGGCTTTCGTCCGTTGCCTTTGTATCGTTTATCATTCCTCCCTCCATTCTTGATTGATGCCACAAGGTGTGTAAGTCTTCCATCCTTGATGAATGTTTCAACAATATCCTTCAAGGATGTACACTCCTCAGTGTTGTGACCCTTTATCCCGTGGAAGTCACAGGATTTGCTCTGATCCGCATTAGGTCGCTGCCGGATCATTGGAGCTTTTGGCCATGGGAGTTTTTCGGTGGCAAATATCTCCGTGACGCTTTTGGTGAGTGGCGTCCACCGGTGTTTTCGGCTTGATAGGTGCGTGTTATCCCTTCCGCCTACTAAAGGGCGAGAGCTGGATGAGGTGTCAAAGTTTACCCTTGACTGCCAAATACCTAGCTTCCTCTTTTTGTTTTGCCGAGCGGTCCGAACGTTGTTTTCTCTAGTCCTCTGCGTGTAGAGGTGTGTATTCTGGGGAAGATCCTTACCCAGTTGCTTCTCCGTTTCGGCACAGCGCTTGGCCGCCGTCATGATGGCATCCCATGTGGATGGCATGCCGTCCTTACCCGTCAACGTGCGGATAAGCTCTGGGTATTCGGCGCCCTGGATGAAAGCGGCGCGAACAAGATCTTCGCTTATGGTGCCCAGACTCAGCTTTTTGGAGTTGAAGCGCGTGATGAAGTCTAGTAAAGATTCATCCTCCTCTCTAACGCAGTTGAGGATCGTCCACTGCTCTTCAGTATGTTTCCTCTGTTGACTGAAGTGTTGGCTGAACTTGTGTTGAAAGTCCGCCTAATCATAGATGTGGTGGACCGGTAAATGATCAAACCATGCCCTGGCCACTCCAACCAGCGTCATCTGGAACATATAACACCACGTGGGTTCCGTCCAGTTGCTGACGGTTGCCCCCGCTATGAATCTGTTCAAGTGATCGTCTGGGTCGACATACCATCATAAGTGCCTATGTTGGACATTTGTTTGGCACTTTTCGGGGCGATTGCTTCCGCAATGTCCCTTGCAAACTTGGACGTTCCCGCATTTGCAACAGTTGGTCTAAAGGTTTTGGAGAAGTCACGTGGGTTTCCCCCCGCGGTCCTTGGTTTGAAGGTTTCTCCGAAATTCCTTCTTGGTTGGAAGTCCGTTTCCTTACGCTTCCCTTTCGCCCTATGGCGAGGGTTTGCGTCAGTGTCGGATTCCTCCCGATCATCGTCCGAGTACTCGCACTCACTGCTCATGTTGAGCTGTTGTCGAGTGCTTCCGAATTCGTCAGCCTGTTGGAGTGAACGCAAGCGTTCATCCAACTCAGCTTGGAATTCCTTCTGACGTGCTTCGGCCCACGCCTTAACTTGATCGAGTGTTTGGCGGGGGAGCCTCGTCTGTTTCTCCAACTGGGCATCGGTGAGTCCCGGTGAAAGATTGTTTACTGCACTTGCCCCGGCTTGGGTAACCGGGGTAGTGTTCGTAAAATTTATGTAACTGCCGGTGTTCCCTCCAGTAGCTGGGGTTGTGGTTACCGGGGTTTCTTGGTCACTCACTGGCCTTGGGACCGGAGTAACGTTAACCATCTTTTCAGAGGTTTTTGAAAAAACTAAATTAGTTCTAGCTTTTATGCATGGACGGCGCCAATGAAGAAACACTAGGTGACCCCGAGTAGATTATGGATAATCTGGGGGTTAAGTAATGTTTCCCATGAGGGTTAGGTCCGGCAGAGATGGTTTATCTGATGACCTGCAAAACAGACACCGTGAGCTCGTCACTGAGAAGGGGGGGGTCCTCCTTGTGACCACCCTCCGGCGTGAGAATCAGACTAGATTGATCTGAATATAAGTGTATATAAAGAGAGATTCCTAGAGAAGATAAGATGCAAGATAATGATACCGTTCCAAGGTGTTGGAGTATTTATAGTCGAAGGTAGGTTTCCAAGCAGGTACAGCCAGCTGTATAATATTCCTTTTCCACCAACTGTGGGCTATGCACGTGCCATGCTGGTAGTTGGTGGGTAGGCATCGGCTGATAGTGACATGGCCGGCTGTGTACTATTCATTTTCCACCAACTGCAGGCTATGTACGTGCCACGACAGGGGTTGGTGAGTAGGCAGCGGCTGATAGTGACATTTTGTACTAGAGCGTGCTCCTCGTACTGTTGTCGGTGAGCTGTCACCCTGTGATTGGTTCATGGGCCGCTCTGGTCAGATCTTGTCTATTTTGTCCATACCTTGGCAGGTATAGTACAAAAGACCTTCCAGAAGCGTACGGACTGGCTCATTTGGGCGGGAGTATTCCCGCCTTGCTCATTCCTTCAGGTGACATTACTGAATTATTGAGTTAGTGCCTTATGTGTGTAGCCTTGCTGTTAGTGCGGGTAGCCTTCCCTGATGGCTTGTATCCGCAGCTGCGGGAACAGGCGGGGTACTTCACCATTGGGAGGCTTTTCCTGCGGGAACAGCTGGCGTACTGCGCGTAAGGTCTTCATCTCTGAGCATGGTTGGTCCTGCGGAACCAGTTGGTCCTTGCGCAAACGTCCCTCTTCAAGGTGAGTCTTGCGGGTCCAACTGGGCTCTGCTGGGACCTACCTCTTCAGGTTGATTTCTTGTTTGACTTGAATTCTCGTTTTACGGTAGATGTTTTTTAGGGTGCTTTTGAAAAGAGATATGGTAATATGAAGGAGAGAGGATAGGGATTGGTTCTTCTATAAAACATTTAAAAACAGGTTTTTGATTGTGACTAGGAGAGAGGTGAAAGCAGTGGTGTTTTTAGGGTTAGAAATGAGCGGAACAAACATGAAAAGGTCTCTCATGTTCATTTGTTTAATGTGTTCATGTATAGTTCTTGAGCACTTACCGAACAAAATATTATGTTCGTGTTTGTTCAGTAACGAAATGAATATGTTCCCTAACACAAATCAAATCGAGGGAGTCTGGATATTGAGATTAATATATTCATCAATGTGAATAGATGATAAAGGAAATGGGAGCAACGCAAAAATAATATGAGAATATGGTTTACTATTTTATGTTACGGGTAATAAATTAAACAATATTAAATGTTTAGCTAAAATAAATATATGTGCAAAAAACTTTCAATAACACAACATATACAAACGAACATGAACGGATGTTCATGAACACATTACCGGAACACAATTGAACGAGCGGGGGCTTTGTTCATGTTCGTTTGTTTAACTAATCGAATGAAATGTTTTGTTTATGTTCATTCATTTAATTAACAAACGAATATAAACGAAGTTCCCTATGAAATGTTCACGAAATGCTCGCTAAACGTTTGGTTCGTTTACATCCCTAGGTGTTTTTAACATGTTGTGAGTAAGGCAGGAGAAATAAAGATAGTGATTGGTTAGGGCGGTGCAAACTTGACACGCAAAAACACCTTGTATTAATGAGATTATTACAATGTGTTTGGTATGAAGTAATGATAGGAGGAATGAAATAAAACATGTTTGGTTGCTATTTATCAATTGAATGAATTATTCCTAATGAATACAATTCCTTTCATATATAATATTTTTCATTCCTTAATAAAAGATAGTTTTTCTTTCATTCCTTCTAGGAATAAAATGAAAAATGATCAATAATAATAATAATAATAATATTAGGGGTGAGCAAAAAACGGTTCGGAACCGAACCGGTGCCTCAGAACCGCTAATGTATATACCGGTTCGGTTCTCGGTTCTCAGAATTTGCATTAAACGGTTCCGGTTCGGTTCCGGGTAAAACCGGCGGTTCTAGACTTGTAACCGAAGAACCGGAAGATTCAAAACGTTTTAAATAAATTTACCAATCCCCATTTTTTTATAGAGTAACTTATTAACCGGCATTCATTCAATCATTTTTTAATTCAAATCTTCTTTATTTACGTTCAAGAACTAGCAACCATGATTAATTTTGATTTAAGTTATCAAGGTAATTTAATATAAAATGATATGATCTTCCATTAATCTATCAACTTGTTTTGCAACTTGCCAAGTTTGCATAACTCATTTGATAAATAAATGATCGAACCGGTTCTAGCCAGAACCGATTAGTGAGAACCGGCTTTAGCGGTTCAGAAACCGAACCGGTTTACTATAATAGGTTCCGGTTCTATTTTTCACTCATTTTCGGTGCCGGTTCCGGTTCGATTCTCACGGTTCTGAACCGTTGCACAGCCCTAATTATTATTATTATTATTATTATTATTATTATTATTATTATTATTATTATTATCACTCCTACTGTTATTATTGTTATTTTATCATCATCCTTATTATTTTATTATAGTATAAATATTATTAATTTATAATTATTATTATATTTTTATTACTATATCGCATTATCTTATTACCGTTTTATTAATTCACAAAAAAAAATTATGATTGAATAGGTTACTATTTAATAAAAATAATAATAATAATAAAGTGATGATTCATTTCATTCCTATATGTTAACCTAACAAGACAATGAAATAGTAATGATTCATTTCATTCATTTGTTTATTTCATTCATTTGCCATTTCATTCCCCCTTTCATTCCATCACCCATCAAACAGACCCCTAATGTCACATGACATCTCCTAACACCTCTCGATCCTATGTGGCACTACATAAGGCTTTCTAATCCCCCATTTTACCACATGTCAACTAATAAATACCAATAAATAGTAAATACTCATAATAAATACAAACTCATAATTAATCATTACAAATAATAATATATCATCATTATTACTATTATAAGTGGTCTTTTAGTAATCAGGAAAGACGTGGAAAAAAAGAGACAAAGTAGCTAAGAAAATAAGGATCGATCATCGGAATTTTATAAGTTTATATGTACAAAAGAGTAATTTGTCATAGTCAATTTTTTACAATAGATTAGTTAAACTGAATCAAGGGTTTTGTACAATTGGGAAAAAAATGATTACATGTTATAATCTCTAGCAGCGGGCAGTTTAGGAACGTTTTTTTACTGCAAAATATTGTTAATCGATTCATAATTTGACGCATGTCGAGGTGGTTTTTTAAAAGCATTTTTATTTAAAAAGAGTTAACGTGCCAAAGTGTGTTTCAACTTTCAGTCATGACTTTGGTGACAGATCTTTGGGTTCATGACTTTCGTGAAAGACCAAAAGACTGATTTGGAAATTTAAAATTTGGTTTTGGATTAGATTCAAAGTCAATATTTTTTTCATTATATTTTTCATTTGATAGAGGCCAAATTTTCTAAAAATAACATTTTCTGCATCTTGGTTTCTTTTAAACTATTAACGGGTCAAAGAAGAATTAATTGGTCAAAAGGTTGAAAATGTACATATGTTAGTCTAATTAGGTTATATGTTAGCCCACAATAATATCTCATTGTATGTATAATTTGTCTAGAGTTGTTAAAATTTGTGACAAGACATGGTGATATAAGCTACAAGAAAAAAAAACTGTGATAATGTTGTCGATTTACAAAAGTTTGAAATGATTTGTGGTTCAAATGTAATTTGGGGATATTCATGTTTATTGAATATTTCATATATCTGAAGATTCTTATTACTTATATAATTTAAATTGTTAAACCCGTGTAATACACGGGCAGCTAAGCTAGTTTACAATATAAACACATTATATGAATATCCTCACTTGTGACATAATGGTAGGAGACTAAGGTTCTCTAGTGGAGAATCAAGTTTGAATCCCACTTTTATCACTTTTGGGTGGATATTGGCAATGAAGAATTTCAGTCAGGCCTTGTGCAAAGTTTGTCAGTTTGAACCCAGAGCTCACCCGGGTTTTCATCCCACCGTGTATTACGCTAGAGAGTTATGCTCTTGTGGTGACACAATAACTGTTAAGTGACAGTCAGCGGTATGGTTTCTCGGAGGAACGCCTAAGCCAAACTATAAAGACAATGTGGGCCCGATTAAGACAATATAGTCTAGCTAGAGTGGAACATCGGTGCTCTCCAAATTAAAGAGTGCGGTAACCTAAATACAATAAAGTCGTCGTTCTAAAAAACACATTACATGAATGGATACATTGGGGGTTGTTTGGCAACTATGTGCTAAGTCATTAATATGCCTGACCGATTAAGAGGTAACGTCTAAATAAGTCAGCTTGTTACTGGCTCAACCGCTCAACACTTACCGGTGCACAGGTTGCCAAACAACCCCTTATCCACTAAAAAGTTTCATAAACTATTAAAAAGTGTATATTTTATATGAACCGAACACACATTACTTCTAGCTAATTCAAATATAATCTTATATTCTTGTAATTGAATTATTAAGAATTTACCAAAACAATCCTCTATTCTTGTAGTTTATTCATGATTAACTAGTGAGCACGGACATGGACATATAACATTGTTCGGCTTTTATGGGTGCAAGTTGTGGTGCGCCGCCAAGAGCATAAAAAAGAAACGAGAGTGTAGTAAACGCACCAATTAACATTGAATGCGTATTAAGATGTGTTTACTTTAATTTAATTAAAAATTGCAAAGCCGTTAGGATTGTTTATTTGTTTTTAGTTCCCATCAAAATGTCACTATTCATTTTCTATAATTATATGTAATGAAGTTGAAACTTCTAATTTATTTACTTTTTTAATTTGTTTGGTTGATGATTAAGACTCACACTTGTATAATTATAAATATGTGTGGTTATCATGCTTCCTATTATTCCTTATAATTCAATTTAATCCTAACTTATTGTTATTGACTTCTATTGTTTTTAATAACCAACAAACAAAGTTCGGTTACTCAGGGTAAATCAATGGAAAATAACAATTTCATACGCCCGTGAACATAAACAAAGTTAGGTAACCCTGGTCCTTAGTCCCAGTGGCGAAGCTTAGACATATACATCGAGGGGGACAGACTCAATATGTATAAAAAAAATCATAAACTAGAGGAGGGTAAATTTACACTATGTATAAAAATTTTCAGTCGGAACGGGTGAATTTACACCATGTATACAAATTTTCAGCCGAAAAGGGATAAATTTGCACTACCGAGCAAAAAAACGAAGGGGCCGGGCTCAAAATTTCAGTCGGAATCGGGTAAATTTACATTATGTATACAAATTTTCGGTCGAACAAGGATAAATTTACACTACAGAGCGAAAAAACGGAGGGGACCGAACTCAAATTTCGGTCAGAAACGGGTAAATTTATACCATGTGTAAAAATTTTCGACCGTAAAAAAATAAATTTACACTACCGAGCGAAAAACGGAGGGGGTCGAGGTCAGGGGCTAAGCTACGCCCCTGCCTAGCCCACCATCTTCTGTTATGGGAAAAACCCGTTGCCCGAAAGACTACAACATTAAAACCTGTTTCAGATCAAATATGAACTTGATACATTGCAGTCTTCAGCCCAAATTTTCACTTTCCATTCAATATCAGTTAAGATAAAGCTGATTGGCATTGTTATTGACTAATTACCTGATCAGCAATCATTATTAATTAAAACACAAATTAGTCATTAATTAAACATTATTTTTGTTTGAGTAAGCATGCACGTCAATCGGCTTTGCAACATACTGTTTTAATAAAATAAAAAAGAAATAAGTAACAAGCATATGTGTTTAATGACTTCTCTCGTTATTGTACTTTGTTGTCAAGACATGAAAAAAAGATAATTATGTCAACTCACGGGTGCATAAATAAATATGAATGATTATGTAGTGACGAGTGCTAAAATTCAAATTAACAATAAGAAAAAGATAAGATATTTAGTGGATATACCTTTCTTGTGTAGATAATTGTTATGAAAGATATGACTTAAAAGTTGTCACTAAAGGCATCCTATGTTTTTACTGAATTTACTTATTTATATGTTAAATTTATAAAATCATTGTTACCTTATAAAACTATATTATATGATGGTATTAACACATTTTCGTATGTGTGTAACAAGGTGGTGAGGCGTGTTGCGGACAGTGTTGTAAAAATCGCTAGTCGGTAGTTGGGCGGTGGGGCGGAGACTAGCGATTAATGGGATTAATCGAGATTAATCAGGATTAATCAAATCGGACTTTACTGTATATTTTTCAGTTTTATATACAAAAACACATTTTTATATTTAATTTTCAGTTTTATTCATACACAAACATATTTTGGTCGGAAATTGGCTGGAATCTTACCGGAAACCGCCGATTTTTTATGGAATCTTGCCGGAAACCACTTATTTTGGTCGGAATCTCGCCGTAAGCCGCCGATTTTGGCCAGATTTTACCGTTGACCGATTAATTAGCTGACTAACCCAAATTTAATCAGTGAAGCGAGGACTATCGATTAATCGGGGATTAATCGTGCCTAGTCGGGATTTTTGTAACATTGGTTTCGTGTAATAGGCTCTGGTACCCTAGGTACTCCGGAGACACTGCCGTCCTCCCCAAAATCTCTTTTTCGGGTGTTACAACTTGTGACTTTTTAACTGAATTTTATGATTGTCACAAATTTTCCATACTATACTATTTTTATTTGATTTTTCTAAACACGTAGATACTAAAAGGAGTGGCGTCACAGTTTATGATAGTTAAGAAAAAACTTAGTTGGTAATGCAGAATTAATCGGGTTTCAGAGTAGTTTAAAAATCTAAAAGATGCACACCCACCACCCTAACATAATGTTAGCTCATGTGCGAGTATGTTGGTGTTTTCGTATGTATATGCTGACTCAATCTTTTGGCTTACATAATTTTTTAGGTATCCCTTTAAACTGTATTTCATATAGTTTGTATTTATACCAATCTTAAATATAATTCCCTTAACGTCACAAGACATGCTTTTATAATTTTTAAAGAGCACTCCAGATTCGTTGGTTGATTGATTTATACTACTTTTAAAGTTAAATCATGACCTTATATAATCATTTGATATTAAAACATTCTAAAATTGTTTTTTATAATCTAGTAGATGAAACTCACACGTTACGAGAGTCGGTAGGGACGCAGAGGGAATTTGGTAGGTATTGCTTCGGTCGTTACAATACTGGTATGATAACACACTCGTTATAGCAAGTGATAGAGAAAACCTAAAAAAAGTATGCGAAATGCCAAAAAGAATATTGTCGCATACTTTATATCGGTAAAAACTCATAAAAAAACTTAGTGTTGATTCCAATCATACCGATATAGGTGCCGATGCTGTTTAGTTAGAATCGATTCGGTTCGTCAAGGTACGAGTACAATACATGCACTCGTATAGCTTACGATACAAAAATATATTCTTTATTTTGAACACAACTTTATTTTAATAAAATTTATATTAGAATATAGAGAAAATATTTTTTTAAACAATGTTAAATGATATTAGTTATTATAACAAACCTTAACATATAACCTAATCCGTCTCACGCATCCCTTTTGTCAAACCAATTACAATCTTTGGTTTTTCCCAACCCTTTGGGGGGTGGGGTGTGGGGGGTGGGGGGGGGGGGGTCGAAATGAATTAAGGATTTCCTAGCCATACATCTGTTTTAAAGAAAAAAATGAGTGGAATCCTTTAATTAATGGTAAAGTTCTTAAATGTGGTTGTTCTTGATCCTTAGTATGACATGTTTCATAGTTAATGGCACAGGTGGCATTAAGAGTGGGTAATGTGGGTGTCCAATCGTGACACATTTTCCTTCGGATGTAAAAATATTTGATATACATAAACTTATAAGCGCATTATTTTTATAATACCCAAACACTTTATAAGCTCATTTTTTTATAAATTACTCAAAGACTTATAGGAATTATTATCTTTATTGCTATAACTTTAATCCTCGTTTAAAAAAATAGTTTACATTATTTAGTTTAGGAAGACTTAAGGGGCATATTTTTTTTCCGGTTCAGCATAGGCAAGTGAATTATACGGGCCTCCACTAATTAATGGTAAAGATTTTAGGTTTATTGGATTTTAATAATACAAACTTTGGTCTATTGGCCGAAATTAATCCCAACTTAAGAAATTCCCTAGATTAATCCCAACTTTCACTCTATTTGCCTCCACTGAGCCTTTTCTTAACAGGAACCAACCCAGTTAGTTTTATAGCAAAATATGTCATTTCTACAAATTAAGGGGGACAAACGAAAAATGTAAATTAACTTAATAACTCAACGACACGGGCGCCACCACCACCGCGGTCGCCGCCACCGACACCACGACCCTCGACACCGCCACCACCACGACCGCCGCCGTCCACACCGCCATTACCACCGCGACCTCCGCCATTGCCTCCACCCCCACCACCGGTGGCGGAGGCCGTAATGGTGGTGGTGACGGTGTCGACGACGACGTCGTGGTGGTGGTGGCAGTGTTGAGGGTTGTGGTGTCGGTGGCGGCGACCGCGGTGATGGTGGCGCCCATTTTGTTGAGTTTTTAAGTTAATTTATATTTTTCGTTTATCCCCTTCAATTTGTAGAAATGACATATTTTGTCCTAAAACTAACTGGGTTAGTTCCTGTTAAGAAAAAGCTCAGTGAAGGCCAACAGAGTGAAAGCTGGGATTATTCTAGGGAATTTCTTAAGTTGGGATTAATATCGGCCAATAGGCCAAAGTTTGGATTATTAAAATCCAATAAACCAAGATTTTAAATGTGGATTCTCCGTTTAAGGACAAACATTTGATTCGTCCATAAGTTGAATTTCCCTTCATCTTATGTTGAAAATGATTTCAAGGCATAAAATGGTATTATGATTTGGTGTGATAAGGTTTCTTTAAGAAGTTTGTTCTTATAAGGCTGTGTGTACTGGGTGTCGGTTCGGGCGATTTTTAGGCGCGAACGGGCTAGAACACCGCCCCACGGCGATTTTTGGGCGATTTGGGGCGGGGGCGGAGTTCTTTTATCGCCCGGAGAAGATGAAGTATATTATTATATTATATATTATTATATTACTATTGTATATATATATGTATATGTATATATGTTGTGTGTGTGTATATATATGTATATGTATATGTATATGTTGTGTGTGTGATATATATATATGTGTGTGTGTGTGTGTGTTGTGTGTGTATATGTATATATGTTGTGTGTTTGTATATATACGTATATGCAAAATGAATCTTAGAAACAACCGAACCAACCGAACCACCCATTTCCTCCTTTCGGTCAACACCATGGTTCGCAAAACCAACCGAACGTGAACTTACAATGGAACCCGATGAACCTTACCAACCGAGCTATCCGTTTCAATTTCCCGACCCCGAACCTAAACATGTACGCCAACCGAGCTATATGTTTTTTTATATTTTTAGTGATGTATTTTTTTTTTGTATTTATTTTTAATTTTAATGCATTTTTATTTAATTATTTAAATAAATTGGTTTTTATTTACTTAGTTTAATTATAAAAAGAAAATAATAAAAAAAGATACTGTGGGCCCAACCTGTAGCCCCTACACCATTACACCCCAAAAACAAATTCTCACCCCTTGCTGACTGGGCGTCACGTGTCACAATTCACCCTCAATTATAGTCCCTCCACTACACATGACCTAAGGATAGACATATGCTTTGTCTACAAATGGGACTTCCCTTCATTTATTTTAGTTAATGGTTTATACGCATATGACAATTCCTGATACTTTGGTGACATGTTACATAGTTGATGATAATGGTTTCAAGTGGGAGGTTTGTTCTTTTAAGGTTAACATCTTCTCTGTCCACTAGTTAGACTTCCCGTTCATCTATGGTTGATAATTTCGAAGCACATGGTAGTTATTGATCCTTTTGATGGTATTAGGTGAGAGGTTTGTTTCTTTAATAATAGATGCATGCTTTGTCTTCTTGCGAGACTTCCCTTTTGCGTTGCTCATTTACATAATAAAGGATCGATGATGAACATCATTCATCTATATTAGCAAAAGAGTGACAAAAGAAGCAACTTTTGAGGGATCAGGGTTATCCCTCATATAGAATTTTTGAAACAATTAGGGTTGAAAATGAAACTTAAAAGCAAGATCATCTTCTTAGATTGCAATCACCCCTCTATAATTAAGTTAATCATGTGATATTTTAGGTGTCATATAAACTTTGTTCACCATCTAACATGGTAAATTAGAGCTTGTTTGTCTTGTAATAAACTTTTGTGATGCCTTACCTATGATGTTCATTGTTGATATATGTATCACATCATGAATAGGATAACTGGTTAGATTTCATTTTTTTCTTTTGCATAGAGTAATTTAATCATGAAACATAAAATAATAACTGGATTAAATGCGCCCCCAATTTATAAGCTAATAATCTTGTTATAAGTTAGAGAATAAAACTACGAGTATCAAGTGATATATATCTTGAACACACCTTTTATGTTTATCCTTTACTCCTTTATATCGAACGCACCTCTAGGAAAGACGTGGGCAAATGCTATTATTGGGAACGTTTACGCCATACATTTCTTATAATTTAGTACTTGGTTAGTTTGGCAGTTATGCCTTATCTAGTGAATAGATATCTATCGATGCATGACATACCCTAATATGGTAATGTTTTATACCATCCTTCAAACAGTCGTAATGTAAGACAAAATTTAGTGGCAAAGCTTGGACGAGAACGACCGGGGAGGGTGCTCAAAATGCATAAAAAATTCATGTACGAGAGAAGCGGGCTCAAATTTTCGATTGAAAACAAGTAAATTTACACTACGTATAGAAATATTCTGACGAAAAATAGACAAATTTACGCTACTGCGCAAAAATTCTTAGGTGTGGAAGAGGGGGGGTGAGGAGTCATAGGAACAAAATATGATGATGTCTGACAAAAGTTATTTTATACGAGTCGTGTGGTTACACATGATGTCCGCATATTTTGTCTGGTGTTTAAATATCGCATGTCTTTATAAATAACATAATTTATAATGTGTATACAAACACTAGCCCCTGGTGTGTGAATAAAGCTATACGGCTCGTAAAGGGCCTATACGAGTCGTATAGCCCTAATTTATTGGCATGCGTACGAAGGTGACAGTATGGCAGCTTTTTGCAGTTATACGAGCCGTATAGATTTTCCAGCTCGTATAGCCCACGTAATGCGTCTAACCTATACGAGCCGTATAGGGTCTATACGACTTATATATACAGCATGTCAGCATTTACTTTGACCGGAAATTTATAATAGGGTCTGACCTATACGGCTCGTATAGGGGTTATACGGGTCGTATAGCCCTATACGACTCGTATAGAATCTATACAATACAAAGGAATAAAACCTGACATTCATGATTGAAAAATACTTGACTATGCACCTATACGAGTCATATAGACCCTATACGACTCGTATAGGGTCTCCTGGTGTATGAATAACATACATGGTGTATGTATAACCCAAGCCTTTATAATTTACCCTATTAAAAAGGATACGAAGTGCGAATCATATGGGCAATTAAAAAAGTTGGAGGGGCATTTGTGCAATACGTAATATTTGAAGTTTCCTTCTTGTTTAAAAATAAAAAATTTTCTTTAATGGTTTATTTAACGAGGTTGTCTTTCATGTTTAATAGTATTTATTCAATTATTATTGATATTTTTCTTTGTTTTACAAGGTTTTATTTTTATGATAAACAGTTTTTAAGGTTCTGTTTTTTGGCTTCTTTTTTTTATCTATGTTTTGTTAGAACCGTTTAGCAACAACGCGACGCAGGTACTACATGAGTTAATTTCACATAAAAACTATTTTTGAGTGGTTTATTTGAAAAACTTTTATGATAATTTTGATTTTAGGGGGTGTTTGGAATTGTTTATTTTCACCAACTTATAACTTATAAATTTTTTAAGAGGTCATAAGGTGTTTAGGATTGCTTATGTTTTGAGAGGAAAAGTTTCATAAGTTACACTTTTGTAACTTACTAACTTAATGAAAAATTATAAGGAAGTAAAATAAGAAATCTCAAACGCCCCTTAATAAAAGATACTAAATGGACCACATGCATTTAAATATGAAAACAAGTGATCAACAAAAATAAATAAAAAAAGGTAAATTAAGTGAACAGTTTATTGCAATTTGGATTTAACTAATAAAATAAAGACCCATTCCATACTCATTGTCCGGAAATACCAATATTCGCTTACTAAACTTTATTTATCACAATCCAATCTTTGAATTTTACCAATTGACCACCCTAGTTGTAAATATAATATGTTTGTTTTACGGACTATTGATAACATTTTAATGATTTCATTAAAAATATACTTCTTAATCATTTAGTATTAGTATGCTTGTCACGCATCACATCCTCGACTCACCACCACCTCCTCCACGACCAATCACCACTACATCAGCGTACCCAACACATATTGGCTCAAATTCTATTAACAATTTAAATTTCTTACTGATTCAACACTTATTGATACAGATGTAGACAAGCATTCTCTTATTTATAAACACAGATATACAGTGTTTAGTCTCATAGGTAAAACTAAAATAAAATTTATATAAAGTAGTTTGAATCTATAATTTATATAAACGAAACCTTTAAAAGCTCTCTGGTTGCTTCATACTTTTTCTCAAGCAACCAGATTGTTTTCTTTTTAAATGAATGTTTCTCATGCATTTGACCGAATTCACGGGTATCAGTCTCACCAAACTCATATAGCCCTTAAACGGGTTATAACATCTCATTTGATTAAAAATTAAACTCACCAAATATTTGATATGAAATTTACTATAAAATCGGGATATACTAAAAAAATATATTTATAATTAAGAAACAATTTTAAAGTAAAAAAAATAAGTAGGCTATGGGTTTCACCAAACCCATATAGCTTTAAAAAAAAATTATAGCATCTCATTTATTTGTGAAACCATTTCATCATCAAAACCTAATTAAATTATTAGCTTCCTTACAATATATAAAATTAAAACCTTAAAAAATATATAAAGAATAAAAACGAATAATGTAAAGCAACCCCGTAATACGGGGGATAAAAGCTAGTGTTTATATAAATAAACAAATTTAAAAAGACTATCGTACAAGTCACACCTTGTGGTAAATGCATGTCGTCATATATATATATATATATATATATATATATATATATATATATATATATATATATATGAACTAACTAGCTTTTAGCCCGCGTATCACGCGGGTTTATTTAAGTTTCCATGTTTTAAATGAACTAACATGAGGTTTTTATAACATATTTGTTGTTTTGTTTAGATTTAATACATACATTTTAGTATGCTCCCTACACAGGTTTATATGTTCGCAAAGTCGTATAACGAAAACAACACGTGTAAACAACACTATGATTAAAAAATAGTATAACATTATTATACGTAAAAATAAGAGTGGGCATGCTTGTGTGTTTTAGCCTACTATTTTGGATATACAAAAATATTTCCCAAGCGGTTAATACTTTTTTGACCGGCCATATACAGAAAACATGTGCAGTCTAGTTCCAGAAAACACAATTGACATCAACTTTTATTGCCGCTAGTTATGATTAGCCATACATAAAATGTGGCACCTAGTAACACAACATATCCGACACCTTCTATTGCCTAATCATCATATATTTTTTGCTTTGATTATAGCCATGGTTTCACGTTCTAATGTTTTGCCTTCATAGTATAGGCATGATTTTCCGTTCTAATGTTTTGCCTTATTGTTATGTGATTCCTTATCTGTGAAGCATTACATGTATGAAATAAATGAGTGGTGTTAATTGAACAAAAATGAAAACAAAAGAGATATAATAAAAGTTTATTCATATCATAAGCAGGAGCATCAGACACAAAAAAGCAAATAAGAGTAAATTAAACCAAATAATAAAATTGATACTACTTCTTCTCTGTTGACACAAAAAAGAAATCATCCAACAAAACAATAACAACAATAATGCCTATGCCTAAAGCATGAGCATGGTGCTTATTCAAAGAACCATGTGGTCTGCCCCTAGGTCTCTTTACAAAACCAATGCTAGAGTACCAAAACTCATCAGCTTCACCACCAGCAGGCAGCATTTACAATAAGATCCTCAATGTGTTTCTTCTTTGCAAGTTTATCAATGAACAACAGAAAGATAAAACTGAAACATTAAAACTACAAAACAACACAAAGATAAACTGAAACATAATATTGCAGGAATTAACAAATTCTGTAACTTAACCCTAAGTTATCATTCAAAATTCAAACCGAGCTTATTTCAAAAACTCAAATTCAAATCTCACATAGACACATGACCACTAATAAACTCCAACCCACGCCCTCATATTAAATAATCATATTTCCAATTTAAAGCTTGCAAAGCACGTTCAAGAATCGAATCCCTAATTCTCATATAAAAACATCTCGACAACAATAGAGTTTTCTAAGCCAATGTAATTAGGGTATTTGTTTGTAAATAATCTACAAAAAAATCACTATTTAACTAATAATAGCAATACCAGGTTTTAAATGAGTAGATTGTTAAAAATAAAATAATTAAGAAATTAGGCCCATATAAATATCTTGAGTCAAACTTTTATGCCCGATTAGCAAAACCGAAAAAACCAAACCTAAAACCATATCGAACCCGAAAACTAAAAACAAAAAAACGAAACCGAATGGTTTTAAAAAATCAAAAGACCGCAATTCGGCTTTAACCCAAAACCGCACCGAACCACACCACACACCCCTAAATTTACTCTTTCAAGTCGTCATTTGAAGTTGAGTCGCCTTAACATAAAAGCACCATATAACGTTTATTCAATATGTACCATGTAAATGTTTAATTCAATTATAAATTTCACTAAACCGCATGTGTAGAGTGTTTTTACAAGTAGGCATTGACCTGAACATGATTGATCAGAAGATCACCAGCTATGTAACACCACACCTGTCTTGAGAGTTTCAAGCCATATGTGCAGTTAAAGATTAGAGAAACCAAATCCATTCCCACCCAAAATGCCAGATCAGCAAATAAACATGAATTGAACATGCGTTGGAGATTGCTGGCTACGCCATTGACTTCACATCAGGGTGCAAATGAAAGTTATAAAAATATATATATTTATTAAAGAGTTCAAAAAAATATCAATATAGAAAACGCCGAAAAAGAATTAATGTTATTGTAAAAAAGAACAATACTAAATTACCTAGTCATAGTAGTTTGGACCCGAAAAAACCATAATGAGTTTACCATCATGTTCAATATCATGCCCTTCATCTTTGACCTCATGAGAGCGCACAACTAAATCTTTAACACAAATAACAAAAAATAGTGGAAATGTGTCACTAATATCAACCCGTATAATCAAACTACTTTATTCATCTCATAAAATATAAACATTACCTAGATTACTATCCTTCACAAACCTTTTTGTTACATCTCCACCAAAAGAAAGACCTACACCACGCTTGCTCGGTATCTTACCAGGATTAGGTTGAGTATCACTCCATAATATCTCACACATCAGCCCTGAATACAAAGTAGACAAAATACCTTCCTATGGGGGCTCACAAAACCGATCAATTGCTCTGTGTCAGAGAGCTTTACTCCATTAGTGCTAAACAGTCCACTATGAACAACAGATATCTGCTCATTTATAACAATGAGCTTAGGGTAGATAACATAAAACTTCTGCAAATAGCTCCACATATTTATCACTCAATTTAGACCGCCCTTCACCCTCAAACTCATAAATCTTGTTCATGATTTTACTCTCATGATTACCACATGAAATATATATAGCTGGAACAAATCAAGAAATTAAACCAGGTAATTAAAATGGAAAAATTATAAACAGCTAAAGGGTAAAGGCAGAAAATGATGTAGCCATATTACCTGATGGAGGCATACACTTGAATGCAAGCAATGTTAGTATATACCCTCCACAAAATACGATCCACGGTCAACAAAGTCACAAGTACGAGACCATTGATTGCTTGAGTGGCAATTTAGCTTTAGATCTTCAATTGAAATCGACCTTGAATCAACTTAGATAGCTGCAACTCGTGTTGGTCAACCAACAAAAATGCCCAATACAGCAAAAAAAAAAAATATATATATATATATATATGAAACCATTAAGCTCTTTTATAACAATCATAGTACCTTAGTAATTCCGCTGATTTCAATTGACGTTTGCCTTAATCGCAACCTGCAACAACAATCAAAAGGATCTATAAGACGGTTAAAACTAAACCCTAATCAGAATGAAACACTAATAAATAAATCAGAGACAAACCGGGATCACTATACTGAATAACAACGATCAGCGAATGAACAAATAAACATACCTGTACATTGGCGTTTGAGAACCGGACTTCAATCGAGAATGATGGTGCTGAATTAAAGGCAGTAGAAAGATGAACTGACCGTTTGAGATACATCGAGAGATTAGTGTTGATAAGGAATCAAACATATGATTGAATGGAAAGAGTTTGGAGGCAGAAGTTGAAAGATAGGGTTTGAGAGTAAATTCTGATGGTTACGTGGTGGTTTAGGGTTTGAGAAAGGGGAAAATATCATGGATGTGTTATGACCCGTGTAACAAAATGGATCAAAACCGGGTTAAATTGATGAGATATCACCATTTATAAATTAAGCAATCCGGTAACTCCAGAAGGGGTGTGAAAGCGACACATAAGATTTTATGGTAGACAATTATATAGATAGTTAGATTAGTGGTTATTATAGTTTTGATTACTATTTTGAAAAATTCTTAAAAGGTGACACATATTATTATTTATGACAATTTTAACACAATGCATGTTTAATTTAAACAGAATTACAGAGATTTTCCTTTATGTTTGTTTTCAATTTCACCCACTCTTTTATATTTAAAATTGATTTGTTTTATTTTTTATGTTTATCAATCCAACAGTGCATGTTATTTAGTTTATTGCATAATAATTGTTATAAAGTTAGTTATATGAATATTACATAATTATGTATTATTATGTATTTACAATATATATTGCTAGTAACCATGAACTAACGTGGTTTCCTACTTTCCTGATTAGGTTAAAGGAAAAACAAATAGTTGTTATCTAGAAATGGTGAGACAAGAACAAGAACAAGTATGTAAAGGCGTATCTTATAATCTTATATATATTCAATTTCCTCTGTATATTCGATACTAGACGGGGGTGCCCGCGCGATGCAGCGGGTGTTTGAACCTGTTAATCACGTAACAAATATAAGTGTTTATGGTTCGGTTAAAACCTTGAAATCGTTTAAACCGGTCATTGGTTTGACTTCTTTTTTCTTTTTCTTTTTTTACTTTCGGTTTGTTGGTCGGTTTCAAAATTTTCAAAACGTAGTGAACGGTTGGTTCACGGTTTATACTGGCAACCAACCATATGAAACCAGACCATACTGTAATTGTTGAATGCATTTTAATGTTTTTTATGATTAATTATTAGATATGTTTTGTAATATATATTAGATATAGTTAAAATTTAATTGAACGTAATCTTTTTATTACAAATAACTTGACTATACAACTTCAAATTAACCTAATTGCAGTATGATTCATTTTGTGATCTTTGTTGTTATTATTTCACGTCCTAGATCTTCCATTAATATTTAACATTTATGTGGCTAAAATTATCATTATTTATAATCCTCTCAAGTATCATATTATGTTGGTGTTTAGTTAAAATTGATGGTACATTTAAATTAATAATTATTTAAACTAAATTTATTATTAAAGTTTAAACTGTGAAACCAAATTGGAACCAGACCGTTGGTAACGATTCGGTTTTAACTTTCAATGGTTGAGTTTGGTTTTGGACGACAAAAAAATCAGTTTTAACGGTTGGACTCACAAGTTTAACTTAAAAACCATCAAAACCGACACTGAACACCCCTAAGTAACATATTAATTTATTTAAAATAAAAAAAATTATATAACAATATCATATCTAAATTAAAGAGAATAAAATGCTCGTTTTTATGGTGTAATTTTTTTATAAAAATATTAACGTTTGAAAAGGTTATAGTCGTTTAGAAAGCATGGGTGGGAAGTTAGTTTACAACTTAAATTGAAAACATAATATGGTTAAAAATGAGGGACCAAACTTGTAAGTTGAATAGATTGTGCTTAAAAGACAAGTTTACCCTTACTAACACATGTACCTCATGCTTTAAATGTTATAAATTACTTAAAAATGAGTGTCTTAATTTGCCCTTATTTAGTGTATTATATATAGTATAGATAAAGATATGATTCCAACATATATATACTTTCTTTAGGTTTTTTTTGTTGTCATATTTCACAACTTTGATATTAAAATCTTTACTTTCCCATTTAGAATTTATCATTGACTAAGATGACATATATTCTGATTACCATATGACAATATGGACCAAGTCAATACTAAGAAATAAACAATCATGGTTATTAATCAATAAAATAACTGTGATAGTAGTAAAATAAAATAATTGTGAGTCAGTAGCCCATCAATGATTCAACTAACTATTAAAAAAGAAACTATGTGATTCTGTTTTGATTAATTAGGCTTCAACTTCCAGTCATTCTATGTTGATGATGTTAAGACTAAAAATTTATAAATCATAATTTTCATTAACACACCTTTCAGGGGTAGGGATGAAAAAAAACCCGAATTCAACGGGTATATTCAAGACTCGAAACATATGAGACTGATATACTTTAAACATGACGGGTATGTGTCGTGTATGGGATTAAGATTTAAAAAATTTTGCGGGTAAAGGCCAAGTATGAGATTAGATGATACCTGACCCAGTTACCCGAAACCACATACCCGTATGAGATTAGATGACTCACGGGCTTAATTTGTTTGGTTTAGTTCCTTTTCTTTACGGGCATAAATATTTCCATTAGATATTCATGTATAGTACAAGAGCTTGTGTGTGTTGAACATCCTTGTTTATCACTATAATTTAACTAAAAAACATATTTTTCTCTAAGTTTTGTTTACTTTTCAAAAACCTCTCATATCTAATTTTCTATCTATGTTGTACTCACAAGTACTTATTTTTATTAATTTTTATATACTCATAGCAAAATATAGATTGTTGATTATGAATCTCAAAATATAGAGTGTCCACTTCAGTTTTCTCTAATATTTTTTTTATTATAGAAACTTCAATATAGTTTATGTTTTAATTGTTTTCTCTAGTTTTTTTTATCTCTTCATGTTATATAAAAATACAAATATTGAAACTCCAATGTGAAGGCTCTATATGAGCTAAATTATATTTATATTAAATGTTTATGTTTATAAATTTTTAAATTTCTAAATTGGTTTTATAGCCCATATGGGAGTCAACAAAGGTGTGCAGAAAGCCGAATCAATCGACTCATAATCAAATTAACCAATGAAACAAACCATACCAAAAACTCGTGGGACTGTTAAAGGATTTTATGAAAATCGACTATAATGGGTCTGATATATTTAACAAGTTTTCCATACTCGCAAAAACCAAACCGAACCGGATATATGTATATATATTTTTATATAATTATAAATTATATCTATGTGCTTTGAATTTCCATGTAATATACTATTATATACAAATATGCAATAACAATTTATGTTATAGTAAAAAAAATTTGAAGCCAAATAGTGGCCAATCATACTACCTTGAACCATTTTTATCTAGACTTAAATCCACAGTTACCCAACACACTATAACCTTTGACACACATTAGACAAATTGTCATACATCAATAATGGTTAGCGTTATCCATTAACATAGGCTACAATTTGTTGGAATTAAAAGAAAGTCTAATATATCTTTAATATTATTAAATATAATATTAATATATCTAATTGTTTTAAAAAGACCACCAGATGAGTTTTACGGTATATAACAAAAAGAAAAGTTTTTTCTTTCAGTTATTTTTTCAAACCCTAATGAGATAACAACAATCATCCTCTCTAATATTCTGATCATACGCTCATTCAATCTTCATCATTGATTTCTTCTTGAGTACACAAGAATACTTCAATTCATCTCTGTGTTAACCTTGGAGAGTGATTGGCAACATCTATTTGTACCCCGGTAGTGCTCAAATCGCTTTTAAGGCAGTGTGATTACACACGACACAGGTTTAAGTTTATTATTGCTTTCGTTTATTCAATTGTTTGGCAGATTCTTCCAACAATTTAAAAGCGATTTTGATTTCAAATCACCCAAGTAGAGATTATGAATCTGTCAAAATTTATTCCTGATCTGTCGAAACTCGAACCATTAGACGGAACCAATTACCGTCGTTGGTCTCAAAAGATGTTAATATTTTCGAGCATTTGGATATAGATTATGTTTTAATTGAAGATCCATCCAAATACCATGTTCAATCAGCCCCTATTCAGATTATTGCTCCTTCTTCATCCATGTCATCAACAGAAACTGTTAAACAATATGAGAAGGATAACAAGGCTGTTCGTGGTCATTTATTAAACCATATGACCAACAATTTATTTGACTTGTTTATTGAATACAAATCCGTAAAAGATATTTGGGATACATTGAATAAAAGATACGGGTCTGATGATGCGGGAAGGAAAAAATATGTGGTAGGGAATTGGTTGCGGTTCAAAATTACCGATGATCGGTCAATAATGGATCAAGTGCACGATTATGAAAATCTTGTGGCCGCTATTTTATCCGAAGGGATGAAGATGTGTGAAGTCTTACAAGCAAATGTTCTGTTAGAGAAATTTCTTCCATCCTGGAGTGATTATAGAAATTATCTCAAACACAAGAAAAAAGACATGTCTTTTTGCAAGAACGGATCGGTCATATGCGAACTGAAGAGGCTAACCGACTCAAAGATAAGCTTTCCAACATTTCGTTAAACACTTCTAATGCTAATCTTATTGAGTCCTCAGGAACCGAAAAGGGTAATAAGTATAAGGGAAAAGACAAGAAAACTAACAATTTTAAAAATTATGGGAAAGGAAAAGGGAAGCTTGGTGTTTCAAAAAATGATGGGAAGTTCAAGAAAAAACCATCTCAATGCTATGTATGTGGGAAAACTGGTCATAAAGCTTATCAATGTCATGAAAGGAAAGATCAAGGTGCTCAACTAAATGTTGCTGAAAATGAAGAAGTAATTGCTGCTGTGATTGAACTGAATATGGTGGAAAGCAAAACCGAGTGGATCTTGGACTCCGGGGCTTCAAGGCACTATTGTAACAACAAGAGTTTAATGTCCGATTTTCAAGAAGTGGTCAATGGTGAACCGGTTTACATGGGAACAAGGGACACGGCTGGAGTTCACGGCAAAAGGAAGGTTATTCTAAAACTTACTTCTGGAAAAACTTTAGCTTTATCTGATGTTTTATATGTTCCTTCTCTACGTAAGAATATAGTGTCTGGGGTAGTTCTCAACAAAGTTGGCCTGAAACAAGTAATAGAATGTGATAAAATTGTTATTTCAAAGAATGGCAACTTTGTTGGGAAGGCCTATCTTAGTGGTGGATTATTTGTGATGAACACTGTTAATGTTTCTGATAATGCATCTAGTTCTGCTTATATTGTTGAGTCTGCTAATATGTGGCATGCTAGATTAGGCCATGTTAGATTTTCATCTATTAAAAGACTTAAAAATGCGGGCACGATTCATGTTAGCAATATGTATGAACAAGCTAAGTGTCATGTATGTGTAGAAGCCAAACATGCTAAAAAGTCTTTTAAAAAAGTAACTAGTAGAAGTACTGATTTGCTAGAACTTATTCATTCAGATTTAGCTAATTTTAAAAATACGAGTAAAGGAGACAAACATTATTATATAACTTTTATTGATGATTATTCGAGATATACTAAAGTTTACCTCTTAAGGTCTAAAGGAGGCAAACCCACTATGTGTTTGCCACCACCGTATTTTTGACTTGTCAGTTGTCTACATCTCAGTTTCCGAATTTAATACTTGATAAGAAATTTAAATTTAATTACTTCTTATATTAAAGTAAACAGAAAGGTGTTTAATTTGTGTTTGTTTTACATGGTCAAACCCATGCTCATGGGTTTTGTACTTTTGTTAGAGGGGATGAGTTATTTTATTTTACTTTACTTTTTAATAAATCTTTTATATTAAGTTTATTAGTAAACCAGTCACCATCAAGTAAGGTATATATTTATAGAATATATTGTTTGTAAGTTATTAGAGATCACTTGGTCCGTTGGTCGTAAGAAATAATGTACATCCCCTGTTAAAATAACTAAAAGATTGGATATTTTAATTCGAGAAGAAGTGGTCTTAGCTCGTGAATATTCAAATACTGTAAAAGTAAAAGATACTATTCAATCATAATGCGGTAGAGTCTAAGTAAGATGAAACGAAATAAAAATCTTGCCTATATAACAAGATATAAAAAAAAAAGATTGCGTCTAAAAAGACCCTATTGGATAGACTTGTTATCATTAATTATTATTATTATTATTATTATTATTATTGCAAAATATAAAAACTTTTAGAGTTTACCAAATCGGTTGATAGTAAAACTTAAACGTGAGAGAATGAGAGTGAGAATGTGCGATCCATATTTAAGAATCAATAAACGTCAAAGGCTTTTTTTTATAAAAAACTCATTTCAACTCTAAAATCTCTCTTCGACTCGCATTTTATTATGTCTTTTAGTAATCATAAAACCTCACTTCAACTTGTTTTTCTTTTATTTTAGAAAAACAATTCCGTTTTTAAGAACTTATTTTAAGAAGAAAAAAAGTTTGAGCCTACATGATTATAAGTTATAACTTGTTTGGTTGGCAGGGAGTTAGTACTTGGTGTCATTTACCTCCTCTCTATGCTTTTTCGGTGATCGATCTCCTCAAAGTTGATGAAACGAGTGATTTGGGCCATCTCAAAAGTAAGGTGTTATATATTATTATTCTAGCCGCTTGCTAGTGCATTTGGAAGACAATAAATGATCACATCTTCTCTAACAAACCGATTTACTTATCTATAATAGCGGAGGATATAAAATCGTTGGGTTATCTATGAATCAAGAATTGTTCGCCTCTCAAAAGCATTAGATGGATCTATTGGTGTAATTTTATATTGTAATCATTTCTTTACCATGTTATGGTTTCTAGTGTCTCGCTAGTTGTTTTAATAAAATTCGCCGTTTAAAAAAAAAGGTTAAATTATAACTTGGCATGCTATGATATCTTTTCTTCTCAAAATGCACGCAATCTTAGTTTTATTTTCTTAAGATATTATAAGTTAAATTGATTAAATAATCCCTTTTGAGGTCACCCACTTGTGATTTTTTGTTCTGCCATATGCTCATTTTTTCTACACAAGTTACCCCTTTCGTTAATCTTAACCAATCACAAAATATGGTAAAACAAGAATAAACAATAACATACCCAAAAAAAAGCAAAAAAAATATATACACACAATCAATGTTTTGTGTTGGAGCTTCGAATGGTGACTCCATGCAAAAATCTTGTATAACCATGCAAACTCAATTTGCCATCACTTCTAATCCAATCCTTCAAAATTGAATGTGCCGTGTGATCCAAGTTCAATTCCTGCGTACACATCAACAACCATCCATCATAACTTCAAACTCATAACACCACATAAATATAAAAGAGTGAACTGCGGTTTTCGTTCTTGTAGTATGTCCAAATATGCGGTTTTAGTCCAATAGTTTCAAATTTGCGATTTTCGTCTATTGGTTTCATTTCACTTGCAATTAAACTCGAATTCATTAACTCTGTTAGGTCTGGTCGTTAAACTCATCAGCGTGCCCCGCACATGAGGGGCATTTTTGTCCTTTTTCTCCCCAAATAAACCCCAACCATAATTCGCAAGCCCCCTCACGAGAGGGTTGGGGTGTATTGGGTGGGGGGGAGAGACAAAACTGCCCCTTACGTGAAGGGTGCGCTGATGAATTTAACGACCAGACTTAACAGGGTTAATGAATTCAGGTTTAATTGCAGGTGAAATAAAACCACAGGGATGAAAATCGTAAATTTGAAACTATTGAACCAAAACCGCGATTTGGACAAACCACATGGACGAAAACCGCAGTTTACTCTAAAAACAACAACATACCCGCGCCAGCTCATCAACAGAAACCAAACGGTTACCCTCTCGTTCAAAGTGATCAAATGACGTTGACGCGATTTGCTCCCATGTGTCAAGTGCTTCTAGTTGATATACACTAATGGCTGCTGCACAAAATTCTTTAAAATCCATCTTCCTATAAGATAATGGTGCCATCTACAAAATCATACAAACCTATTAAATATGATGTTTTTAAGGTTATATAAAAATAAACTTAGTTCTTTGGTTCCTTACTGTGTTTAGAATATCAGGAACTCTAGATTCCTTCATTGCGTCCGTAGCTTTACGCGTGAGAGCCTGCAAATGATTTATCAACACTAGGATTAGCATTCATTTTAAGAAAAATAAAATAAAAGCAAAAAAAAGTAAGAGTTAACCGCTCTGAAGTTGTCAAGAGATACGCGACCGTCTTTGTTTGGTTCCAAAAGCTTAAACTGAGCTCTTAGGTAAACCAATTCATTTTCTGTCAAAGCTTTTGATAGTGCCTGCAAATATATGCCAAAGAATAATGTTACCTTAAAAGTTAAATCTCAAGACACGGTTACAGGTGTAAACGAGCCAAGCCACTAATGAACCATTCGAGATTAGCTTGTTAAAACCTTGAATCGAGTTGAGCTTAAATGAGCTCAAATCCAAGCCTGAATATGCTTGTTAGTTACAAGTTACAACTCAAATTTTGTTTAGCTCGTGAGGCTAAACGAGTCTATTTGTTAGATAATTTATATTTAATATTTAAAGTATATATATTTATAATATTTGTTACTATATTTAAAATTATGACAAAAATAACTAAATAATATACATTATATTTAAAAAGTATCTATTAAGAACTTATGAATGTATATACTTTAGAAATAGAGCTCAAAATGAGCCGAGCTCGGCTCGAATTAGCTCGTTTACACCCCTAGATATGATCATGTAAATAAAGTACGGAGTAATAAACATCATTTCAAAACAACACCATACCTTAAGTGCAACGCGTTTTAGTGGAGACGAGTTTAGATATGATTTCACCAATTTATAAACCAATATATCTAAAGGAATTGGATGGCTTTCACTTGACAACCATGGATTAGCTATCATCAAACATGTCATTAAAATTAAACCTACTTCTAACAAAAAAAAATTAACAAAGCAATAAATACGATTTTTTTTAAAGAACTGAACTTACTTAGAGCTTGAGCAGCACTCATTCTTTTTCTATAGTCCTTATTTAAGAGTCTTTTAACAAAATCTTTCGCTTCTGGTGAAACAGAAGGCCATGGAATATCATCAAAATTAGGGTCTGCTCTCAAAACCGCACGAAATATTCCCGATTCTGTTCTTGCCCAAAACGGTCTGCTCCCACATAATAAAATATATGAAATGACACCGATACTCCATATATCGGCTTCCACACTATACGATCTATGCAGCACTTCTGGTGCGACATAATACGCACTTCCAACTATATCATTAAGCCTCTCTTCTGCAGCAACAACAACCAAAATTTTAATAATAATAATAATAATAACAATAATAATAATAAAAACAATACTTAAAATTAATAATAAATACACAATCATACTATCCTTCATCTTATCATTACCTTAACAACCACAATATTAATACTAATAATAAGAACAATAATTAAAACTAATAATAAATGCACAATCATATTATCCATCATCTTATCATTACCTGGTCTAATGAAATCAGAAAGACCGAAATCGATAAGCTTCATATCAGAATCGTCACTTTTGGACACGAAAAGAAAGTTCTGAGACAATTAATATAACGAAAGGTCGATAAATACCAAAATATTACGAATAATTAAACCTTGGAATATAAATAGTGCATTTTATTTTATAACCTCAGGCTTTAGGTCCCGGTGCGCAACGCCTTGAAGGTGGCAAAAAGCAACAACACTTAGTATCTGTGCAACTGTTAATTTCGCATCCGCTTCTGCATATTTTCCACCTCTGCATTCATATACAAACTTTGTAAAAATAAGATTAATTCAACAAAACAGAAATGTAAATAAGATTTCATCTTACCTTGACAATATCCGATCGAGTAATTCCCCACCTTCACACAATCTATGTAAATTCAACAAAGCAAGAACCGATAAAATTGTGTTGTTTCCGTAATCCAAAAATATTGGGAAATGAGAAACGTACTCCATAACTATGTATACATTATTTTCATCTTCACATGCATCATAAAAACGGATCAAATGCTTATGACCAGAAAGAGCTCTTAATATCGTTACTTCTCTACGCACATCCTCAATCGAAATCGCAGTTGTCATCTGCAATAACACAACATGTAAAAATTATATCAAACAATAATGTCACTATGCAATGCCAAAAAAGAGCAACATATTGCCAGAAAAGTAACACATATGCTGAAATAGAACGGTTTAGATTAAATTTAAGTAATACCTTTATTACTCAACCAAATATCTAGAGGTGTAGAGGTGCGCATGAAGCCGGAAAAACCGATCCCAAACCGTAAAAAAAGAAAAGAAAACAAACCAAACCAAACAAAAACTGACGGTCTGTTTTTATGTTTTCGTGAAAACAAAAATAAAAGAAAAAAAGAAAACAAACCAAGCCAAAACAAAACTGAAGGGTTTTCAAAAACTCAAAATCCAACATTTTGATTTTAGCCCAAAACTGAATCGACCATATATCACTACCTCACTAATGCAGATCATACAAAACCTTACGAAATATTTATCCAAAATTGAAAGAAATTGCAACAAGATACTCTTTTCGTCCCATTAAAAGTATCAATATTTTCTTTTTTGTATGTTTCATTACAAATGTCAACTTTCAAAATTTATTAGTCAATTTTTAAGTTTACATTTAAACACACACAACTAGCCTTAATAAACACTATTGATAGACCAAATTTCTAAGGGCATTATTGTCATTTGTAAGCAAAAAGAGTAATCATTTATCTACAACTGTGTATTTTTCAAACCATGACACTTCTAATGGACGAATTAAGTACAATTAGCAGTCAACAAAATAATACCTTGACTTTGGATATGATCTTGACAGCAAATGGATGATCCTTGAGTTCCCCATTTCTCCCTCTAGCATAACAAGTATGACCAAAATGCCCTCGTCCAATCTCCTTCCCCAACTCATACTTCACCCCAAAATCATTCCCATAACCAAACTTCTTATCAAGCAACTCCAGTTCCATCTCAAATGCATCTTCTTCAGGTATCGGACCCTCCCGAGGCGGTTTTGGGTGCCCGAACCGTCTCGCGATCGACACCTTAATATGTTTAGCCGGTGACGGCGGCGGAAACGGTCGTTTGAAAAACCTCCGGCCCGGAGTTGACGATCTCGCCGGAGATGGTGTCACTCCGTCGTTGACTCCGGCAGGGTATGGACTTGACCATGGACTTGAGGTAGTGTGTTTGTGATTGTGATTATGATTATGATTGTTAACATTGTTAGTTGATGATGGGAGTGGTGATTGAATTTGAGGATAATAAGGTTGTTGTGGTGGTTGTACGATGTTGTTGTCGGATGTCGGAATAGTTTTGCCGTAGCATAGGCCCATGATCCGAGGAAAGTAAAAGTCAAAACATATGAAAGTGTTTTACTGTTTTAGAAACAAAAGGGTAAAATTGGGATTATTGTCTGACAATATTATTTGAAGTGAAGAGTATGAGTTGAATCATGGGATTTGAATATTTGATGAGTTGATGTTTGGTTTTGTGGTCTGGTTGTAGATTGTTGTCAGCAAAGGAAGACTGGAAGAGAACGCTTGCGAGTAGTAGTTGGTTGGCTTTTTGTCTTTTTTTGTTTAATTTATGCCAGCTCTGAAACGACATGTATTAAATTGCTCGATATGGAAAAAATATGTTTTGTTGTTGACAAGTCCTTAAATTTTATTTGGGGCATTTGTTATTTTGTTATCAATTTTTTTATATCAAAATCATACAAATGTGTGTATGATTTTTTGGAATTTTTTTTTTAACGTTGATTTGTATTTTTCTGTCTGAAAAGGTTTATTCAAACATGAGCCGAGTAATGTTGTCAGATAAGTAGACGTCGATGTTTTGAGCTAGTTACATGTTGTTATGTGTGAAGACTTGCCTATGCATTTACAAAGTCACTCGTGTTTGCATTGGTCCGACAATATTACATAAATGAATGTTTGTGTTTTTGAATGGGCGCTCTTGATTTTCAATGGCGTAATGGAAGCTCGTGTTTAGGAATGGATGGACGCGCTTTTTAATGAACGACAATTTGTCGTGTGGCTTGTTTAATTAGATTAGTTTATAAGGTCTGTAGAGGTGGTCATGTTTAAGAATGAGCGCTCGTGTTTTTTTGATGGACAACGGTTTTGGCTTGCAGCTTATTATGACTAGTTTACAAGGTCGGTGGAAGTGCTCATGTTTAAGAATGGGCATAAGGACAATAGTTTTTGTCTTGTAGTTTTTGCCCGTTTAGATACCCGTGTTTTTATTGGTCAATAGTTTTTGCCACACAAATTATTCTAATTAGTTTAAAGGATGACGGAGACGCTCATGTTTGATCAGATATGGGTGGAGGCTCTCATGTCTCGGTGAACTATATTTTTTTATTTTTTAAAAAAGAAAATCAACCGGAGATATCGAGGAATACCAATAAGTAAAATGCACATTTTAACGATTTTCCCTAACTTTTAAAAATACATTTTTTTAAAAGGTACAACATTGTACTTTAACGTCATCTCTGATCACCTATTCCCTTCCAAACACCCGTATCCACCTCTCACACTACCGGAATCAAACGCTTATCATTCTCTTTCCTACTTCCTCATTGACTATAAGGTCAAGTTGTATCAAGTTCATTAAGCATGGAAACCTGTCCGATTTGAATTAGAAAGTTGTGCCAAGTTCTTCAAACATGAATATGTGTCACTTTAAATTAGACCCTTGAAGGTTAATGATACAATGTGAAAGACAAGTGTCATGTATATAAATGAATTAACCTACACCAATTAGCATTCCCTAATTACTATTACTAAAGTGTATTAAAGTTAAAGGTGTAAACTAATCTCATTCCTTTTGAACAGCCTCCAAATATATTAATGTGTAAGTTGTGTGTAGGAGTTAGTCAGACAAAACAACGTCTTCGGTTATTCAAGAAACATTGTTAGTTTTCAATTAATGCGTAACCGTCAAGGTAGAGGTGCACAAATCGGGTTTTTCAAATACCCTGTTTTGGGTATGGCACTAGGTTCGGGTATGACCGGGTGTTGAAAAATTGGGTATTACCGTATTGGCAAAACTCGGGTCGGGTCCGGGTATTGTCTCTAAAAACAATACTCTATGTATCGGGTTCGGGTCGAGTATAAAACCGGGTATTTAAAAACCGGTTATTTGAATACATATTTCCACGTAATGGAAAAACCCTGTTTTTGGATTTTTTTTTCAGGGTATAGATTGAAGTTTTTAAGCGGTTGCATTTTTTAGGGGTATTTTTAGGATATATTTCGGGTAATTTCAGGTATTTGAAAAACCCGGTTTCGGTTTTCGGGTATTACCGGGTACAAATCTGGTCCGGTCCGGGTACGTGTTTTGGTTTCGAAATACATACCCTACCCGTACCCTACGGGTAGGATCAGATTGAGTTCGGATATTAAAAACCCGGGTATAAAAAAACTGGTTACGGATTTTTTTTTCGGGTTCAGGTTGTTTTTTCACCTCTACGTCAAGGTATTGGGTTTTGGCCCAACATAAAAACATTTTACTTTTGGGTCTAGGGCTATAGGTGGATGGCCCAACATACACCTTAAATCCTTAATTCATGTAAAAGATCTGTCAACAAATAATAGTATTGTGGGTGGGTTTGCTTGATATTTAACATAAAAAAATATATTTTTTTATGTTCCTATGAAGTATAAAGACACGCATGCTTAACCCATGGTGATTATAAACGATGATATTCGACATAAGAAGAATAACATAAAAAGCCACAATCACAAACTTTTAAAAAATCTATCAAATGATATAGGAATTAATATATATTGTAAAACTAAATGACAGCTTTGTTAACGATGGGTTGGTCTTTTGTCCATAACTGAACGGACGCAATGATGTTTAGTTGGTTAGAATTGACAAAACCGAACCATGGGTTATACCTTTGGATTGAGTATTTTTAATTGAATAGTTTGATTATTTAGATAATAACCTGACGTATCGACTTTATATTATAGTATTTTTATTGAATAATAACAGAAGAAATTGATCATAAACTACCACCTTCCTCTAGGAAAAGAGTACACGGATTGATGAATTAGGTAATTTATATAAATGTTTTAAAAATTAATCTAACTATATATAATGCATGAGTGAAGGACCTCTTAAATTTTAAGAGGTACAATCACTCTTGCTTAAGGTATAATCACTGATGCAATCAATTTTGAAAATCTAAGGGTAGTATAGTCTTTGCTTACTATAATCATGTGCGATTGAAGTTTTAACAATTTAAATATACTTACAGTTATGGTCCTTAAACTTAAAGGTAAGTTTTGTTAACTTATTAAATAGTTACATATTAACCCACTTATTTTAAACTAACAACCCCACGAAGTTTTAACGACAATAACTTTTTTACATGTTAATATTTTTTTAAAAAAATTACACCATAAAAACGAGCATTTTATTTTCTTTAATTTGAGTATAGTATTGTTATACTTATTAAAATTTAAAAAATAACATGTTACGTGATATGCAATTAGGGCCGCAACGGGTCTGGTGGGCTTGGGTCATGTTTCAGACTGAGTTACCCGTTCACCGATTAATGGTTACACGTCCGACACCGCATTACATGCATACTATAGTCAGGCTACATGCGTACTATATTGAGGTCACCGCTTATGCGTTCGATTTCGTGTTTGAGTGTGTATCTCGCAGCATCACGCGGGCACCAAGCTAGTTGTCTAAAATACATCAGTATATACAACCATAGCATGAGGAAGTGAAAGGGGTTAAACTCAATGAGCCTTTGAGAGGTGGGTTTTTTACAACGATGTCTGTGATTGCGGGCGTATGGGGTCGCTTTTGCATTGGGTTACCCTTGGTTTGTCGGACTTTATCGGTTGGTCGTTCTAAAAAAGTAAAGTTTCCGAGAGAAAAAAGCTAAATACGTTACAAGTGACAAAAAGAAATGTTGTACTTCAAATGGAAAAACAATATTATTTGGGAACGAAAAGCACATGCATGTGTACTTCGTCCCTTTATATTTCTACATTTTTATAGTGTATTGATTTCACATTCATTTACTATGGCTAGAACTAAACAAGTAGTTTGTAATTAAATAATAGTTTTAATTAATGATGTCGACCCATATTCACATATTCATAGTTAGGGACTTAGGGTGTCTACAAGATGAGTAAGTTTAACCTGACTTGTTTAATTTTAAAGGTTTAAAGCTCGAGCTCGTTTTGTTTTTAGAACTTGAGATTGAGTACGCTATAATTTACTATTTAAATTTAAATATATCAGTTACATATGTAACTACTTTTTATGTTTTCTAAATTATAATTGTACACAACATAATATGTATATTTTATTTTCATCATAACTATATTATATATTTATGTAATTATATATTTTATAAGCATTAATATATTTTTATAATAAGTAAATATCTGTTTTCGTCTTTTAAGTTAAATTTCAGTGTGTGTCCTTTACTTTTAAAAATTTTCGAGGTTTGTACTTTTATGTTTAAAAATTCTTGCACAACTCGTCATTTTCACTAACAGGCGTTATATTTGTCGGTTAGATTTTTAAACATAAAGTATAAATTCTAATATCTTTAAAGTAAATGACAAGTGCTGAAAAATTTTACAACGTAAACGACAAAAAATGCTATTTACTCTTATATATTGTTTGTGAGTTAATCAAACTTGATGTAAGTAGTTTAGGATTCACCTTGATTATTAAACAAACTTCAATTTTATGCTTGAGTTCAACTTTACTCGAGTTTTTAACAAGTCGATTTCTTAAGTTAACTCAGGTTGTTTACAACCGATCCGATTAATACATATGATATAAATAGAAAGATTCAAATAATTACAATTAAGAATTGAGTAATAATGATTGATGGTCTACCAAATTAGGATAGAAATAGGCCATTTAAAGCAGCTTCAAAGGTACTCGATCGCATTGAAAGTAACAAAGATTACATTATAAACTAATGGTGCCATGTCACCTTGATTAATGAAATGGATGGAGTAAAGGTAAACGACATAGAGTTGGTATGATGTTCAAATCCCACACCCATAAAAAATAAAACACATGTATAGCATATAGATATAATATTGATCAAAAAATCAATATGGATTGCATGTAGTATTTATATTTTATATTATTTACTCCAAAACACTCTCAATTACTACCCTCCAACAAACGAAACCAAAGAGCATATCTCAAAGCTTAGAACTTGAATTTGTTTTAATAACATGTATATAATTTTTACAGATAAATAATCCAATAAAAGATTTTCGTTAATATGATGAAACAAAAGTTGTCCGTGTGAATGTTTCATAACTTGACCGGTCGTTGAATTGGTTGTTTTATGGTTAAACTGGTCGAACGGTTTTAGAAGTTGTATGACGACATTAGTAATTAAGAATTTTAAATGAGAAATATGCAACAAATTTAAACAAAATATGAACATCGGTATCTTTCTGTTTGGATTTGTGGTATTATAAAAGTTTAAAGCATTAAATAGATTAAAATATGAAGTCTAAATATGTAAGCAGGCCATTAAATGCGATGCAAAAAAGAGATACGAAAAAATTGAAAGTCAGTCTGTTTCCCGGTCTAGTCTAGCCTGTTCAAATAAAGACAGTTCACTACACACAACAATTTAATACATAAACTCGGTCCTATTGCTTGTCTGGTTCGACTCAGATAACAATACTCGAGTCGTGTCTTGAGTTAACACTTGCAGGACACTGGATTTTATCATAGACATAAGTGGATCAAATAAAAAGAAAGAATTGATAGGTAGCTCGTTTAAAAAATAAGGACGTTTTTGGACCACATTGATCACCATGTGACCTTCTCTATCATCCCGAACATCATAATATCTTTTGTTTATTTGAACAAATATAGACACATATTTTGCATACTATACTTGATATTTCATATAATATATTGTTGCATCACAAACTTTGAACTTTGAAGCTCAACAAAGGGTATGCTTCCTACTTTATACTTTCACTAGTAGCCTTTATATATGATATATAGGAGCGGGTGGGTCTACTTGTGTTTTAGGCCTATAAAGGAACTTAATTTTAAAAAATGAAGACTTTTAAAAAAGAAAAAAAATATCGATAACTACCATTTTTATTTATTCAGCCACAATTATAAAAAGAAATTTGAGTCTAACGGGTTCAGGAGAACACATGGGTTTTACAAATTCACATAGCAATGTATAAAAATTTTAAGTGAACCGATAAAAAAGGGTTCCTAAAAAACACAAAAAAAACGATAACAAAGAGTTTCTTTTAGTTAAAAAATTTAATAAAACCGATGTAATGTTTAACCTTAGCGCCCGCCACAAAAGGGTCGATGGAGCAGGGTGGGTTGTTGATGTGATTTAATATGTACTTTTTTTTTGTGGTGGATGGGTCGGTAAGTTGAGAAGAGAATAGAAGAATTTAAATTCTATAAACAAGTTTATAAACCAAACACATTAAAGATTTTCTGAGCACTCCATTAATTTTCAAATCCAAATCAAATCAAATTTCAATTTCTTTAAAAAAAATTGCAAACCCAACACGCCCTTAGAAATAAATTAAAACTAACAATTATATATTAGACACTAAATAAAATTGTTTACTTTTTTATAATTATTATTTAATACATGTAAGAGGACTCCCCCCATCACGCGTGATGGCATCATAAACACCGCCGCCACCTCTCATCACGCGTGATAAGAGGGTTTACGTGATGGTCATCACGCAAACGAATCCCCACACAAAAACCTATATATATATATATGTGTGTGTGTGTGTGTGTGTCTGTGTGTATCAAAACTATCACATTTACCACCACCCTCACTAAATTACATCACTAGTGATGAAATGTGATGGGGTGAGGTGGCACACCACCATTGGATGTGGTGGGTGATAGATTTGGAACCACCCCCTACCCCCTAAGAGCATTATAATCCCACCCTCTATCTGTAAACCTAAACTTACACTAAACTTAATTACATTTTCTTTCTTCATGTAAATTAAATAATAGTTTTATTATATTTTTATTATTCTATTTTTTTTCTCTCTCTCTCTCACTTATAACCACTTTAAAAAAATATTAAAAACTTATATAGAATGAATAGTAGCTTTTCAAATATACAGAAAAATTATGATGTTCTCTAAAGTGTAAAAACTCTTTAATCACAACATCTTAAATCACTCACTAAATTTTAAAAACACCCCTCACATACAATTGAGGGTTGGATGGGAACGCTTTAACTCTCTAAAATTTAAGGTCATCTAAAATTAATGGCCTACGTGATAAGAAATGATGAAATAATGGATTGGTAGACCCAAGTCACCATAACTTTGTACTATAGCTGATAGAGGTTTTGGTTGCAAACATAACATCCGAATACGAAGTATTAATTAAGTAGGTTAAACTCATTTTTATTTGGGTCAACTCACTGTGGAATCTTTTCAATAATTATGACAATATGAGTTGATGTATTTATTGTACATAATAAATGTTCTAACTATTATATATACCACTAGTTTGAGCCTCATGTATTACACGGGTAATTGATTAAAATTTTATATTTTAATCATTAAGTGAAATATAGTTAACAAAATGATCATATATTTTATACAGACAAAGACACAATTTACATTAAAATAACATAAATTACATAACAAAGAGCATTCTCAACTCATCCCTTAAATTTATGTGATGAGAGTTTGTAAATTATATGGTAGGTTTTGAGTGGTTGTGAGTGTAAATTATAGGGTGAAAAGAGAAAATGTCGGATTTTTTGTAAATTTATGGAAACTTCGTTTGTCCCTATTTATTTTTAAATATTTGTTGAATTTGTTGTGATTAGAAAAGAAATAAAACTATAATGATAAATGTATAAAAAATATTATTTAATTGAACAGAAGAGAGAATTGCAGTGTTTGTAGTATAATTATAGGGATGAGGATAGGGAACGGGCTGGGAATGCTCTAAGATTACACAAATAACAGAGAAACATGCAGATTACATGAACTTTGATGATATAGTCATCCTTAATATTCTGTGTATGGCAAATTTTACTTGATTTTATATTTTACAATTAACAATTGTATAATCAAACAACATATAAAACCGGAAATTAGAATATAACAAAATGATTTTTTCATTTCATATTAATGGAAAATGACAAAGACATACTAAAGTGATTATTATGAGTTAGTAGAACATTTAAAGATTTAAAGTTGCATAAAGTGAAGGTAGTGGTTCTTATTTATAATAGTTGAAAGTATCGGATAAGAAATGTTTAAATTTTGAATACTAATCTCGTGTTATTAGTTAATATTATGGGAGCTGTTTGATTTTAAATCCAAATTTGAAACCAATCTTATATAAAAAATTATGCACCGTTGCTCGAATCCTAGTTTAAAAAACAATTTTTAGTTTACCATATAAATCCAAATTCTTCGACAATAATGCACCTTTATTTTCTTTAATTTGCAGTTACACGTGACTTAAAATTTTATTTTAACAAACATGCAACTTCAATTTTAATATTTTCTTATTTTCTTATTTCATCATTAATGTTAATAAATGAATCGATTATAATTTACATATAATAAAACAAATTTGAATTCATATATTGACATGATTTAAAAGATAAGGACTATATATTGAAATGAGTGAAAAAATATGAGGATGGCTATGTGATTAAGAAGTGGCAAAATTATGTAGTCTTTTATTATAATAGTTAGATAGTTAGATTTGCTTATTATCATCACTATAAATAAATGTTAACATTATCCATATATAAATTTATAAATCATGTATTTAGTACGATTAACGGGTAGCGAACCAAACGACTTGATGGGTGTCACTTATTTTCTTTATTGACTGTTGATATAAAAACTCATGTTTTTTCAGAAGATGCTCGTATTTCTTTCGTTTGAAAATTTTTGGCAACCGAAGGATCGGAAGATCCCTTTGACTTCCTTCGTTCCGCCCCTAAATCTAGAATATGCTATTAATAGAAAACACATAGTTTCTTTAAATGTGATAATTGTAACTTGCTCATCAATAGATGGTTCGATTTTGACATATATATATATATAGGTTTAAGTTCAAGAAAAAATCAAATTATTGCAAGAAATGAGAGAAATAAATATGAGCCACTAGTTTTATTTTAGGTTTTAAATATTTAATAATAAATAAAAAGATGTAAATGCAACAATAAATGCACCATCTCTCTCCAATTAATACAACTAATATAACCATAATAAATATCTCTAATTAATATATATAACTAATTTAACTATAATAATTAAAAGATAAAAACATTACTTTAGTTTTATTTTTTATTTACACATTCTTTATTTTATTCAACATAAATACAATTTATTCATATAATACTATTTCTTTATATTAAAAAAATAATTTCCACTCAATATATTAGCATATATCAACGTATTTAAGTTCAATAAATATAAAACCTACACAAAGTTATATAACACACACTTGTTTTGAGCAATAAAAACGTACAACATACAAAAAACATATAACTTACATATGTAATTCGACATCAACAATTATATAAACTACACAAAGATACACATACCCTACACATGCGTAGGTCATATGTTTTTCGTATGTAAGCTATATGTTTTCTTATTCTTATAACAAGTGTAGGTTATATGTTTTTGTGTAGGTTGTATATTTTTATTGACATTTAATGCAACCATGTGTAAGATAGTTTTTTGTATTATTCATCACAATGTAACTACGTGTTGATGGATATTGATATGTTGAGTTTGAAGAAATTGGTTTTGAAAAGAAATTAATGTATGAATAAATTGTATTTGTGTAAGATAAAACTTTAATGTGTAGGTTATATGTTTTTTGTGTGTAGGTTATATGTTTTCGTGTGCATGTGTATTTTATTGATGATGAATTTTGTGTGTATGTTAAATGTTTTTCGTGTGTAGGTTATATGCTGTCTTATTATTTGAACAAGTGTAGATTATACGTTATTGTGTAGGTTGTATATTTTTTGTTGATATCTAAGCAAACACATGTAAAATTGTTTTTTTGGTATTATTCATCATAATGTATGTATGTGTTGATGGATATTAATATACTGAGTTGGAAGAAATTAGTTTTGGATAAAAATAAATTTTAATGTATGAATAAATTATACTTGTGTAGGATAAAAATTTAAGAAACAAAAAGTAAGTTATAAAAATAAATAAGTTCTTAATATTTTTTAATTATAATATTTTAATTAGTTATATTAATCAAATAAATAAGTACTATGGTTTATTAATTGTATTAATTGAAGAAAGAGAATAATTAATAGTTTCTTTATTTAGCTTTAAGCATTTAAAACTTAAAACAAAACTTAGTGGTTAATATTTATTTCTTACATTTCTTGCAATAATATCATTTCTCTCTTGAACCATCCCTTATATATATATATATATATACACACACACATTAGTGTTTGTTTGTTTCTACTTCGATTATACGAAGTATTGTATGGTAGACTCAAAATAAACAAAAAATCAGAATATATAGGTCATATTTTATATCACCAAATGGTCATTATATCGCCACCACCTATCGACCAATCTTTGCTTCCACCACTTGACGATGGCTAGAAACACCACCGATGCGACTAACACTGTTGTCGATATGCACCCACGGTCTAAAGTCTAAACTACCAACACAACCTCCACCACTGCAATTGTCACTGTCATCTTAACCATGATCATCACTTCTCCATTATCGTCATTGTGACTCTTATACTAGTGTATTCTTCCCCTCCCATACATGTCGCTAGTTATAACAATAAAAATATATATACCACAGCTACTTTAATTTTAAAATAAACTCATTTTAACACACGTTTAGTTCGAATTAATTATATTCGAACCAAAGTGATGCTTTGTTATTAACATGACTTGTTCTAACGTGAACTCATTCTTAGATCAAAATTGGCATCCGATCATCCCTTCCCATGTGTTTCAAGACTTTATTCGTTTTTAAAGTATTTGAATTTTCATTTGATTTCCTTTATGACACAAGAATAAAGATAACATAAGATCATCCCACGAGGAGGATTACGACAAGCTAAATGTAGCAAATAAATAATAAAAGTAGATACTCCCATCTTATTAAAAACCATAAAGAAATAGTTAGGTAACTAACGCTTTACACTTGCTTTTTATTTATATTATATTATATTAGCAATTGATGATATTGATATAATTCAAATTTTTTAGATTTTTATTTTTTTCAAGTTATATATATATTTTTTAACGACAACTTAGATGATTGACGGACCACTTACGTACCCACTTGATTATCTTCATTCCTCAAGTATGAAACTCTGGGAGTTTGGGATACTAGGCTAACATGTCTCAAACGGAACCTCGTATATCAGTTCCTACTCGGAAACCCACCAGATATACACATATATGATTTTGAAAACTTAAGAAGCAATTAATTTTGTGTATTCAAATCATGTAAGATAAACCAAATGCTACACTAGTGTGGTGTTTGTTTCTAAAATGGTAAATATCATATATATATTTTTTTCACTTAGAGGTGTCTAAAAGCTCTTTTGTTAAATCTTAAAACTTGCATGTTTTAATCAAATCTCTAATGTCTTCTAAACCCCATAAACATTAAGAAATCCCCACCAAGTCCCCAACCTAAATCATCACACACTTCATCAAAACCATTCACCGTTATAATTCTAACAAAAAAGTAAAATACATATCGATCGCAAGAAGAAGACACTAGAGTAACAAACCAGAGGCATGGGGGGGGTGGCGCATCCGATAATGGATGATTACGGTTTTACCATTTGAACAAAAAGAGCTAAAGTTTGTTTGTTTTTTTTCTTCTTTTTGTTACTGTAGGGGTATGGTGCTAAACCCGGTCTTACGAACCTAAATTTATTATGTTTGGCTTATTTTATTATATGGACTAATACATTGTTATTGGGCTGAGGGGGTTTTGTGGAGGTAACCCTAACTGGGCTAGGCCCATTAGGGTACCATGATGGTGGCTATGAGACTCTCTATATAAGGAGGTCTCCACCTCCTTATCAAGGGGTCATGCTCAATAAGAGCCACCACCACTTTTTTGTGTCTGTAAACAAGAGATCTTAGGATTTCTTAGCAGTCACCTCCACACCCCCGAAAAACCATTGCAGGTCTCAAGCAGCCGGAGAAGAAGATCAAGACGTGGTTCGTTCATCTCGAAAATCCGTGGAAACATCGTCATGGATCAGGTCAGATTCATTTCGTGCTTCGACATTGGCACCATCCGTGGGACGGCAACGAACTACCCTTCGATCTTCATCTCGGCTGTCAGATCTCTCCCAGGAAAAACCCAGATCTGGAAGTTTACAGAAAAAGGCTTCAAAGCTTGTTCTATTAAAGCTCAAAAAGATCAATAGATCTAAAAGAGGCTTCCAGATCTGTGCGAAAAGAAACGACCTGATTCGAATGATCAGGTCTCCGGATCTGTGATGGTTTTAAATCGGCTCCGAGCTTCAGATCTATCTAGATCTGATTTACAGATCTAGATCTAGATTACAGACCTGGATTTTAGGTCTAAAGTTGCAGATCTGACTCTAAAATTGCAGATCCAGAAATTACCAGACTTCCGCCGCCATGTACGCGCGCCCGCGGATTCTCACTCCGCAGCCGTGCATGTGCCGCCGCGGAAACCACCATCTCGGTTTTGCGCAAGAGACCTCCGCCATGCACGCGAATTCACGAGTCACCACTCCATCGCCGTGCATGCGCGCATCAGGCCTCGCGCCAAACTTCAAGGTTGGGAATCCTCATAATATCCCATATGGCTACGCGCCAAACTTCAAGGTTGGGAGTCCTCATAATATCCCATATGGCTACGCGCCAAACTTCAAGGCTGGGAGTCCTCATAATGTCCCATATGGCTACGCGCCAAACTTCAAGGCTGGGAGTCCTCATAATGTCCCATATGGCTACGCGCCAAACTTCAAGATATGGCTACGCGCCAAACTTCAAGGTTGGGAGTCCTCATAATATCCCATATGGCTACGCGCCAAACTTTAAGGTTGGGAGTCCTCATAATATCCCATATGGCTACGCGCCAAACTTCAAGGTTGGGAGTCCTCATAATATCCCATATGGCTACGCGCCAAACTTAAAGGATGGGAGTCCTCATAATGTCCCATATGGCTACGCGCCAAACTTCAAGGTTGGGAGTCCTCATAATGTCCCATATGGCTACGCGCCAAACTTCAAGGTTGGGAGTCCTCATAATGTCCCATATGGCTACGCGCCAAACTTCAAGGTTGGGAGTCCTCATAATGTCCCATATGGCTACGCGCCAAACTTCAAGGTTGGGAGTCCTCATAATATCCCATATGGCTACGCGTCAAACTTCAAGGTTGGGAGTCCTCATAATATCCCATATGGCTACGCGCCAAACTTAAAGGTTGGGAGTCCTCATAATATCCCATATGGCTACGCGCCAAACTTAAAGGTTGGGAATCCTCATAATGTCCCATATGGACACGCGCCAAACTTAAGGGTGGGAATCCTCATACCACATGCTCATGCACCACATATGCTCACACATCACATATGCTCACGCATATTACACATGCTTACGCATCACATGCTCACACATATCACAGTCTACGCGCACGCGCATGCAACATCTGCGCGTGGCGCATAACACAAAACCAAAGCCTATGCGCAAGCGCATGAAACATCTGCGCATGGCGCATGACACAAAGTCTACGCGCATGCAACATTTGCGCGTGGCGCGGGACATAAAGTAGCTCGTAAGTCGCCTCACGCGCAAGCTCCATTATTATTATAGCTCGTAAGACGCCTCGCGCGCAGGCTGTTATTATTCTTAGAGCTCGTAAGACGCCTCGCGCGCAGGCTGTTATTATTCTTAGAGCTCGTAAGACGCCTCGCACGCAGGCTGTTATTATTCTTATAGCTCGTAAGACGCCACGCGCGCAAGCTTTATTATTCTTTTAGCTCGTAAGACGCCTCGCGCGCAGGCTGTTATTATTCATACAGCTCGTAAGACGCCACGCGCGCAAGCTGTTATTATTCTTTTAGCTCGTAAGACGCCTCGCGCGCAAGCTTTTATTATTCATACAGCTCATAAGAAGCCTCGCGCGTAAGCTGTTATTATTCTTATAGCTCGTAAGACGCCTCGCGCGCAAGCTTTTATTATTCATACAGCTCATAAAACGCCTCGCGCGCAAGCTGTTATTATTCTTTTAGCCCGTAAGACGCCTCGCGCGCAAGCTCTATTATTATAGCTCGTAAGCCGCCTCACGCGCAAGCTTCATTATTCTTACAGCCCGTAAGTCGCCTCACGCGCAGGCTTTATTATTCATACAGCTCAACTTAATTATTTGTTAACAAACGTTTATTTACTCATTGACTTAAATCCTTAAAAAGGTTATATTTTAAGCAATTTTCCACTTTCAAATCACATACATATATAGATTATTAAAAGACATATGACCACAGTTTGTCCCACGGATATAAATAAATTTGGAAGTGACACAAAAGCTTCCAAAATTTACAAGTCCGTATTGTCCCCTCTTTTCTTATTCACGGGCCTACCACCTTTCTTCCTTATTTTGATTGATTTCCCCAAATCTATTATAATAATAAAACAAATCAAAACCATACTTAAGTACAAACAAAAATAAATCCCATTTTTACTTTTTATAACATTGGTTTTTTTTTTACATAAAAAAGTATAAATCCTTAGAGTAATTATATTAAAATTAGAGTAATTATTGTTATTCTATTTTTTACGTGTAGTTATCAGGGGGCGTAGACGTTTTAAGAGAACGAGTTTGGCCGAACCCATACAAAATTTTGTTTTAGTGTTATATATTAGTGTCTTTTGACATCGAACCCGTAGAAAACCCAAATCTAAGTTATAAACAATCTATTGTCCGTCCCTCGAAATTTTCCAAACCCGTAGAAAAAGTTTCTGGCTACGCCACTGATAGTTATTGCTTGTGGTGGGGTAGTAAGAAAGAGACTTGATGTTCCATGTGACCCAAGTCCGATTCATGTCTCCATCATATAGTTTCAGCGGTACTAGAAGATGATGGGAGACTATATGAGTAGGCGACGTTCATTAGTTGATTCCTTGAACTGTACGAGTTTTATTATACCGCACTGTCGTGCCTTCTGGTGAGTTAACGAACATTGGCCTTAAGTGAAGGTTTTTCCCGGATCAGAATTCATGTGTATCCCGACGTGAGTTCAGCCAGAAACCCATTTAAACAATTCGGTTGACCGAAAAATAAAACTGATAATAACGTTGGGTTAGTTAATTTTATTTGTAGCAGATTGCAAAATTACATAATAATATCATGACTCTTTCACTCACACGTTGAATAATAATAATAATATTATGACCCAGAAATAAAGGTAACATAGTTGTCACTTTCCACATATATCATTCACCACCATATCTATAACACCACCACCTCCCATTCATTCATCTTTAAGTTTACTCACACTTCTTCATTTCATTTCATTTCATTTCATTTTCTTCAAACTCTCAATCTTTACTTCTTAAGTAAACCGATATGAATTAATAATAATAATAATATTAATAAACAAATGACAAAACTTTTTAGATCCAAATCTTACGCCGGAGCACCACCACCCGCCGGAGATTTTTTCCAGCAACAACCCGATTCCGGTGACGAAGAATATCAAGATTATTCATACTTCCACACCCCAACTATCACTTCGTTTATTAGCCCGGACCACCAGCCTCAGTCTAATAATAATTATACTGTGCTAGCTTTCGTATTTTCCGCGCTACGGAAGTTCACTGTTACTTGCGCGGTTGAAGATTCCGACGATAACTCGTCGGTTACTTCGTCGTTGGATATCGGTGTTCCGACCGATGTCCAACATGTTTCACATGTTACATTTGATCGGTTCGATGGGTTTCTTGGACTCCCGGTTGAGCTTCAACCGGATGTCCCTAGGAAACCCCCTAGTGCCAGGTAAATTTTTTATTTAAATTATTTTATATTTTATCATTTTATGTCTGGTTGATGTTATTTTGGATCTGGGTAACTCGGGTTAGATGAATTTATGAGTAGAATATTATTATTTAAAAAAAAGGATTACTCTGTATGATTGTTTCAATCATGTAACTCGTAAAATCTTTTTTTTTCAATTAGGTCACTTAAAGTTTTTTTTTGTTCTAATCCTATATATTTTACGTGATAGATGATTTGTAGATTTTTTTTATTTGTAAATAGTTTGACATTGCAAAATATTTTTAAAAAATTGACAAAATTAGTTAAAATTGAGAAAAAAAGATAATTGTAAAAATTTGCAAAAAATTGCAATTTTTCAGTTTTTAATTTTTTTTATTTTTGCAATTTTCCATAATATTATTATTTTTTTTGCAATTTTTCGCAATTTATAAATTGTTTTTTGTCGGTTTTAAATTTCTTTATAAATTTTCCATAATATTACTTTAGTGACTTGACTGTAACAAAAGATTTTACGAGTGGTATAATTGAAACAATTTCAAAACTTTGTTACTATTTTATAGAGTTGTCCCTTAAAAAAAGTAATTCTGTTAGTTAATTCGTTTACTTTTTCACTGAATTTGAAAAAAAGGGGGGGGGGTTGAGATGAACAGTAAATAATTTAAGGATGATTTGTGCATTAAGAAAGTATGATTAAAAGTGTTAGTTGGATATATTCTCTGTTGATTTATGAATTATAGTACCTTTTTAGTACTTGCAAAGTAAGAAAGGAACAGGCTTTACAGATAGGAAATGGATTCTTGATTATTTCACCTTTTTTTATAAAAATATTGTGAAATGTTTCTAAATCGACCGATTTTAAACAGTATACGCGTGTTTGGAGTGTCTGTTGAGTCGATGCAATGTTCGTATGACGAGATAGGGAATAGCGTCCCAACGATACTTCTAATGATGCAAAAGCGGTTATACGCTGAAGGCGGTCTTCAAGTATTGTTTAGTTTATAACTTTTAATTTTTATATAGATTTTTTTTTACATTTTGTTAATTTGGTTTTATGATTTATGTGTATCGGTTACAGGCAGAAGGAATATTTAGAATAAACGCCGAAAACAGTCAAGAAGAAGATGTTAGGAAGCAACTTACCAAAGGGTTTGTTCCTCATGGGATAGATGTACATTGCTTAGCTGGTTTGATTAAGGTAATAACATTTATTTGTTTATATAATTAAATAGAAAATGAAAATGATTTGTGTTTGTAAATATAGGCGTGGTTTAGAGAACTACCGACTGGTGTTCTTGACTCGTTAACTCCTGAGCAAGTAATGCGTTGCAACAGTGAAGACGAATGCACGACGCTTGTGAAATCCCTTCCTCAAACCGAGGCTGCGCTTCTTGATTGGGCGGTTAACTTGATGGCAGATGTTGTAAAACATGAACCGCTAAATAAAATGAATGCGCGCAACATTGCTATGGTTTTTGCCCCTAACATGACTCAGGTTCATTTCACTAATTTCTTTTCACTTACCATAATAATAAAGATTATTAATCACTGTTTTAAAAACCGGTTCAAACCAGTCGGTTGAACCTTTCGCACAACAGGTTCGTATTTTAAGTCTGGTATTTTTTGCTAGTTTGCTAGAACATCGTACTGGCGGTTTTTTCTAAAATGCCGGTTTTTACCGGCAAACCGGTTTTAAGTTCGAAATTTTTTAATATTTGTGGCCCATATTTTTTAAAATTTACTTTTAACCCAACAATTAGCATAATCGTGTAAACTTTAGGACTATTTTTTTAAAATTGAGTGCTTTCGTATTATTTTTTTAATATGGATTAACTTTTTGATTATTTTTTGTTATGGAATTATTTACTTTTGGGTTCTTTTTGAAATTGAAGTTGTTTTTATACGAAATTATAAGGTAAATTATTTAACCAGTTGAACATTCCGGTTTAACCGGTTGTACCATGTTTTAGCCCAATCCGGTACAAGTAAAAAACCGGTTTCTAAAACATTGATATTTACACCTCTAAACAAATGAATTCAAGAGTCAAATTGTGTAAATGCAGATGGCGGATCCTTTGACTGCGTTGATTCATGCGGTTCAAGTGATGAACTTCCTCAAAACACTCGTGATCAAAACCTTACGAGGACGAGAAGAATCGGATGAAACGAACTTTTCACGTGAAGACGATGCAAAAATAGAGCAGCCCGTGTCTTTAAACCGGATAGGAAGTGAAAAAGATGAGAAATTTTGGAGTTTTCCTAGAAAAACTGGATCGGTTGTCGGAGGTGAATACATATCCGGGACGAACTCACCGGTCAACCACCAGTCAAAGCAGGAGGAGGAAGAGGTTGCGGCGGAGGGGATATTGGAAAAGTTAGGTTTGAGAAAGGGAGTAAGGAAGTTAGGCAAGCAAACTGTTTTTCAGTTGAGTAAAAATGGTAAGAAGAATCGAAGCGAGGTTGTAGATACTTAATTAGAGGCTGGTTGTTTCGTGACTTTTTTGTTGTTTTATATTAATTTTGGTGGCGGGTGCTTGTTAGTTATAGCGTTTGTTGATCGACGTTTGGTTTGGTTTGGTTAGGTTAATAATGTAGGTTTGAGAGTCTTGTAATGGTCTGTTTGTACTAACCATACATTGTAGCTAATGATTGTATAACATCATATCATACTTTCTTTATTCTTTCTTTTATTATTATAGTTAGATTAGATCTTTTCTTTATATTTAGGTTTGGATTTGCACACGGAAAACATTGTTAGTCTTGTGAAATAACGGGTACAAGACTAAGTATATAAATGTTGTTACTTGGGGTGTCGGCTTTCCCGAAAACCTGAATATCGAACCCAACCCGAACTAACCTGAGCCCGATTAACATGAAGCATGAACCGGATTAAGATGGAACCCAATTAGCACTAAGAAAGAAGTTTTCAAACAACCTCTAATCCTCTCTGACTCCATTTTTCAACAATATCTTATTAGGCTTCTTGCTTGAAAATAAAAGGTTGTGGGCTGTGGACCTTAGACATGTCATGGACCCATTCTGTATTTGTCCGTTTCCCTCATCTTATTGGGCTCAATGGTTCATCCTAGAGGTGCAAAAAAACCCGGTTCGGAACTGGTTGACCGGAAACTGAAAAGGACAAATTCATTTGTTAAACCGGTTTCTGTCAAATCGTACCAAACCACCGGTTCGTATAGCGGAAAGTGTGTTGTAGACAAGTAGCGGTAGAGTGTGGTAGAAGCGGTAAGGGTCTAGTAAGGGTGTTAGTGGCATGGCGATTGTACTTGGTAGGGTAAGCCTTTACACCCCAACTTCACTTAAACCTTAGAACCAGCAGATCAAAACATTTAAAAAATTTAACTTTTTGCAATCGTAGCAACGGCTTTCCACAACAAGGCTTACCCCCGGTTACCACAAGACAATACCAATCCCCAGAGATACTACCACGATTCACGGGACCAAACAAATCCATATGGAGTCGTTCAAGAGGAGTATCAATGGAATTAAACAAACGGTTTTCTTTCCCAAAATAGCAACTGTCATTAACTCCCTTGTTGACACATTTATTGTGTGAGTTATGACTTGATTGTGATTGTGATTGATTATTCTTTATTTCACAATCAAACCGGTTTTAAAACCATTTTTTTGTCTTACACTGGTTTAAAACTGTTAAACCGAACCAAACCGGTCCGGATCAGATCGACTAGTTCAATGCTTAAACCGGTTTCTAAATCGAAGCGGTTTAGGTCAAGCCAGTTTTGAACATGCAAAACCCAAACCGCAGTCATTAAGACTCTCTCATTGTGTAATGTCTAGCATTTTATTAAATTGGACGCGTGTCAAGTACTGGAGTCATTAGGACTGTCTCTCATTGTGTAATCCTTGCAATTGTTTGATCTTTTTAGATATCCAAAATTGTATGTTCTTAATCAATTCATATCTAAAGTATTAGGTTGTTAGTTATTACAATTAAGTTACTTATTTTTGTGATTGTTTTATGTGTTAAGTAAACTCAATTGTGATGGGCCACTGCTTTCTGAACTCATAAGAAGCTGGGCTTATACTGGGCTGAACTAAAGTGGGCTGCTGGAGCTTAAGGAGCTGCTCGATAGACTATTGAACTATGAGCTGAGTTGGGCTGGGCCTCGCGAGTTTGTTATGCGGCGTGTTACCGATCGAGTTTCGAGTGATTCTCGTCTCTCGAAGGAACGACTCGTTTAGCTATTTCAAGTCTCACTCATGTTTTCGTGTTTGTTGCCGTTTCAAAGTTCGTCTCGATACCACACTGAACTTTGTTCTGTTATTGATCTTGTTAAACATTTAAGACACTTAAAAAAATCAACTTTCAAGATTTTATTTTATGCATGTGAAGATGAAAAGTTAAAAAAACTTTATATAATTATATATATATAGTTTATATAGTACAAACTTATTTTCAAATTCCTGTAGCTTACACTTTGTCCATATTAGGTATCATATTTCTTATATCACAGGAAAAAGCAAATAGTCAAAAAACTTATGAGAAAAATATTATAAAATAATACTCACATTAGTTCCACACACCACACACCACACACCACACACCAGTGTCTTTGTCACAAAACAGAGATTTGGATGATTCTTTTATTATAAAACTAGTAACATCCCATATTTGTACTACTTTTTATTTTATTTTATTTTATTAAACAGTGTCTTAATATCATTGATGTAGTCATGTAGAAGGGAGAGTAATATTATTTAAACCAACAACTTAAAACTATATAACCATATGTTACTTCTGTCCCATTTTATTCCAATTCCAATTCAAATTCCAATTTCAATTCCGAAACGATGAACCAATTTTTAATCATGTCACCTTCAGATTCTTCGTCCATGGTCTCAGTCACCGACCACCACCAAAAACTTCAATTCCTCCTCCAAAGCCAACCTCACCACCCGTGGGCGTACGCCATTTTTTGGAAAACCATTAACCATGACAACGGTCACGTTGCCTTAACATGGGCCGATGGTTACTTCCTCCAAACCCCAGATGACACCGACTGGTTCTACGCCGTTTCCTTAGCCAAAACATTCACTTTAGGCGATGGCTCAGCCCCCATAAAATCTTTTTCTAGTAACTCTATCATATGGTTAACCGGTGCTAATAATATTATGTCGTGTGATTGTGACCGAGCTAAGGAAGCTCATATTCATGGGTTGGAGACACTTGTTTATGTTCCTAGTTGTAATGGGGTTGTGGAGATTGGTTCGTTTGATTTGGTTAATGAAATGGAGTCTGATTTAGTGCATCATGTTCAGTCAATGTTTGGTGCTGGATCTTCTTCTTCATCGTCATCTTCTCATCCGGTTACTTTGGTTACACGACAAGACACGACTAAAGGTGGTTTGGGTGGCTTGCCGGAAGATCTTGGAGAACCTACGTCTGATCAACAAGTTAACAAAGTCGGAAAGATTGGCCGGTAATAATGTTGTAAATAAATATGTTACTATATGGGTATGTTTGGGATTGCTTATTTTATCTCCTTATGACTTTTAACAAGTTAAAAGGTGTATGCATGTATGGGAAAGTTAACGATTGTGAGTGGATAAGTCATAAGTTACAACTTTTTAACTTATAACTTATGATTTATATAAGTTATTAATTTATTATGAGATTAAATAAGGAATCCCAAACACCCTAATATATTTTATATTTTATGTTTAATAAATAAAAAGGGTTTTTAGCTTGTTGGTTTATGAGTTTGAGTTGGTTTCTACTTTGAGTAGACTATAAGAACCAAACTTCAACTTAAAAATCAACTGCAAACACTTTTTTATTATCTTAAAACATCCTTATCAGGATTCTTAAAATAAGAAACTATTTTACAAACCCTACAAGGATTCTCTAAAGATTCAAATACATATTCATTTTCTATATCTATACTCATGTTTTTTTAAGTAGTTGTGATTAAAAAAAAAAAGAGTGAGAGAGAAAAGGTAATAGAAAGATAAAAGAATAATTGAGAAGGGGTTGTTTGGTAGCCTCTTAATGACAATTAAATTAAGAGGCTACATCTTAATGGTTAAGATGTGACTTCAAGTCTTAATGGATAAGAGGTAGCCATAAAGATATTATCTCTTAACCATTCAGACTTAAGGTTACATTTTAATCATTAAGATGTTATAAACCATTAAAATATAGCCTCTTAATAGCCACTAAGAGACCGCCAAACACAATGTTTTTAAGAGATTAATAAATTATGAGAATATTTGTATCTTCTTTAGCTAAATTATTTACAAGGATACAGGTTAAAGAACCTAAGGTGGATGATATAACCCACCTGATGCTACAGCTATATCACTCCTATATTATTTCACACTATAGAACGGCCATTCACAAAACACTCACACGACCATTTTAACCAAAAAAAAGTCATACTTTGAAGATTATGATCAGAATGACACTTTAAATAATATCCGGACATCCGTTCTAACCATAAGAGGTTTACACTTTGAAAATTATTCGGCAAACTATCATGGCGACCGTTCTGACTATAGACGATCAAACTTTGAAATTTTCTTTTGTCATAACGGCCATTTGACCTCTATCTGGAGGGTTATTTAAAACGGTGTAAGATTAGATATTGAACGGTGTGTATATCTAACCCATATAATAAATCGTATTTAGTAAAGTGAGGAAGATGTTGTGAAAGCTATATGTTTGAATATTTTTAGCTAATTTATTTATAAGGATAAGACTAAAATTCTTTTATAAAATTTGAAATTTAATACAAGCTCTAATAATAACATATTTATTTACGATATTTGCAGGATCACAAAACCTAGTATTCCAACTTCAAACACAACATGTGAACATTCTGATTCCGATTGTCAGTTGCTTGTTACACCCACCAAAATCCCAGAGGTGAAAAAGAGAGGAAAAACACGTTGAACCACGTAGAGGCGGAGCGCCAGCGGCGTGAGAAGCTCAACCAACGCTTCTACGCCCTGCGGTCCATTGTCCCAAATGTCTCCAAAATGGACAAGGCGTCCTTGTTGGGTGACGCCGTGTGTTATATCAATGACTTGAAAGAAAAAGTGGAGGAACTGGAATCAAAGCTAGAGATTAACAACCAGCGGAAGTTAAAGAAAGTAAAGGCATGTAGTAAGAGTTTGTACAAAAGATGGTGTTATGTGGCGGATCCAGGAATTTTAGCTAGTGGATGTCAAACAGGTCGATCTAAAACGGGTCAAACCAAAATGTGTCGAGTCAAAAAATTTCTTTAAATAAACTAAGCATAACAATGTAACCAACAATCTCATCAAACATAATAAACAAAACACATATTACAACTGATCTCTGTGTGATTTCATTATTTGACAACGATCAATTACAACTTTATTCTTAACACTTGCAAGTGTTTCTTTTTCAACAATTGCAAATTTTAAAGTGTTCAATCTTTCGTATTTTTGCAAACTATCAATGTACATACCTGACATATGAAACAAAAGGAACTTGTTCGTATCGCACTCCCTCTAAGTTGCAAATTACAAATTTTCAATTGATGAAGCAGCATGGGCTTAATTGTTATTTATTAAAATAAAATTAAACGCGGACTTTGAAAGTTGAGCTCCAAAATTTGGTTGTTGGGCACTAATAAAATATGGGCTTATTAGAAGTTTATAAAGGAAATCATAGATTTGAGAGGGTACCCATAGTGTCCCTAGCCAAACAATGGATTTCTTGCCATTATATACTTAACTCATGTTTAGATAATACTACCTCTAACGTATGTTCTAATTACATTATGTCTAATAGGTGGAGATGCCGAAAATGAGTGTCAACACTGTCCCCATACCGACAACAAAGATTTATAATATGGCGAATAAAAAGAAAACGATGGATGTGGAAGTGGATGTGAAAATGGTGGGTGAAGATGCGATGATAAGAGTGCAATCGGAGAGTAAGGATTGGGCTGAGTCGAAGTTGATGAATGCATTGCGAGAAATGGAAGCTAAAGTTCACCATACAAGCTTGTCTTGTGTTAATGATGTCATGCTTCAAGATGTTGTCACTATGATCTCTGGCTTCACACAAGATGAAGTGAAATCTTATCTTATTACTAGATTGAATAATTAACTAAATTTATAGTTTTACTTCATAATTTTATCTATGTGGTGATCTTGTCTCATATAATATAGCTTACGATTATCACCATTTAGGGCTTTAAACGAACCAAACTTGCAACGAACAGTTCTCGAATCGTTCGGCGGGAAATTCCTATACATTCATTCGTTTAATAAATGAATGAACATAAATCCAAAATTTTGTTCGTTTAGTTAAATGAACGAACATGAACAAAGGTTGTGTTCGTTTATTTGTACTCTTGAACATTTGATAAAGTGTCCATTTACGTTCGTTTGTTTATATATGTTCGTTAGTTGAAGGTTTACGTTTTCTTTTGATAATATTCTATTTCTAATAAGTAATAACCAATCTATAATTTAAATTTTATAAGTTTATTGTTTATTTTCGGTTTCATTCGTTAATGGTCTGTTTATAAAGTTTTGCTTTAACTAACAACAAATTTAACTTGCGCTTAGTTGACATCGTCTGAATAAAAACACCGATAAGGGGGGGGGGGGGGTGATTATGTTTATGACTATTATTATCTCAAGTGTTTAACTTTATATATAATTAAGGTGATTATATCTATAGTTTTGGACTAAGAATGTTGCTTGATGTACATAGAAATATACATATTTTCAGCATCAAATAATCTCTAAAAACTGCAATTTCTATCTAATAACATAGCATAAAAGGCTACTTATCATAATAAAACGTAATTTCAGGTGAAACCAAACCTCAAATGAAGAAACAAGCAAAAAGACGAAGAAAAACAGAAGAAAAAACAAAGAAACACGCCCCCATGTCTCAAGAAACACGCCCCCATGCTTATGGAACAAGAAAAGACAAAATCTGAGAACAGAAGCACGGGGCCGTGCTCGGCATGCACGGGACCGTGGACGGGAATGTAGAAAAGACAAAGAAGAATTGAGCACATGTCACTAAAAAGCACGGGACCGTGCCTGCTAACCACGGGGCCGTTGCCAGCTCACACAAAAGACAAAACAAATCTGGCACATGTCATAAAAATACACGGGGCCGTGCTCATCAAGCACGGGGCCGTGCCTCACCATCCAGATTTCCTATAAATAGTGGCTCATGTTGCATTCATCAAGTGTGCCTTGAAAAGATTTATATCTGATTCTCTCTTATAAAAACACACACTAACACTCACCTTGAAGATCTAGTGAAGAGTTTGAAGGTTTGGAGGTCATCACCACTAATCATCATCATCAACCATCATCCCCATCATTAAGAAGAAGGATTCATCTACATTTGGTTAGATTGTTCAAAGTTTAATCATGTATGTGTTATTATCAATCATCTTAATGTTCATCATAATGCTCATTATGAGCTAAACTCCTTTTACCATCTAAAATCTATGAAGAAGCTTTGTTTTACTTGATAATTAATCAAGACATGTGATGTAGTCTAGTTAAGTACATGGTTATATTACAATTGTCTTTTGATGAGAAATGTTTCACCATTTTAAATCACTAATTCAAAGTTGGTGGTTGTCAATCTCTTTGGCAATCGTTCATGATCGATTCATGTTCTTGAAAGATAGAAATACTTTGATACATTATCGAAACATGGATCCTTATATTGTACTTAGAAATGATGAGATATAAGTTATGGTGTATTTTTCTAAACCTTGGTAATCCGAAAATGGCTTTGCTTAGGATATCAAATTAGCTAAAGAAACCATATGTTAATGGAATGTGTAATCATAACCTACTTACATCAACCAAGGGGAGGTTGTGTGATGAACTACAATCACCCGAAGTTGTTAGAATTGGTATTCGAGAAATTGAAGTCAATCCTAATCTTTCTACTTAACGAAACTACTTGCCAACTTAAATTGACATCATTGAAATGGTATGACATTAGGAAAGGGTGGACTTTAAAATGCGCATATCATCTCCTTAGTGCCAAAGATGTTCACTTTGGGTTAAGGAGTTATCTATCATATATTGCTACGGTAAGTTTATCACATGTCTACATATTAATTATCAATGTTAAAATGGAGTGGATTCTTGATCTTAGATGGTAACCTTCGTATAATTGAACAACCCATTTAGAATTTCTTATCTTGGTCACCTATATATTATATATATATAATTATTTATATTTTATAAAAAATTCAAAAATTAACCTTAAAATGATTAAAACCTCCGATTGAAGTAAAACAACGATTTATTATTAGACACCTTTGTGTCCACGGATCGATACTTGGTTCTTACCAATGCTATTCTACATATACGATAGGTACACTTGCCTATTTTGTGTGTGTTTAGTCTTTGTAGAAATCACTTTTATAAATTTAAAACACGATCTTGTGCAAAAGCTAAATATCCAATCTATCATATTTTATACAAGATACACAGCACGCATCAAGTTTTTGGCGCCGTTGCCGGGGACACGGTACGTTTCTAAGAACGATCCAAGTTTTAATTTAATCATTGTTTATAGTTGTACAAATTTTTAACTTCTATTTCACTTTATTTTTAATTTTTACTAAATACTAAAATATAATTTTACGGCTAGCCTACTTTTTACCTTTATTTACCTTAACTTTACTCTAGTTTAATTAAGACCTTAGTTTATTTTAGTTAAAAATAGCGTAGCATAACTCATATTTTAATACTAGACTAACCTTTTAGACTAACTTTGGCTAACTTTTGCTTTAGTGTTTAATTTTGATTTAGTCCCATGTATGTCCTCTACTTTTGAGCCTGAGCTTGTTTCTCCAATTTCTGAACCGGAACGACTCTTTCGTCGACGAACTCGTAAACGGACTACAGAAACCGCAGAAGCAATCGAGACAAATCAGTAGACACCACCACATCAGGAGAAAATCAAACCGAAGAAATAATGGCGGCCCAGAACAATGAGCCGAACATGAGCCAGTATGCCAAGCCAACTCTTGAAGGCTACGACAATGGAGTGGCTCCACCCGAAATCACCGAAAATTTCGAAATCAAATCAAGCACCATTCATATGGTGGAAAATTCAGTTCAATTTCATGGTCTCCTCGACGAAGATCCTCTTTCTCACATATCTCGATTCTTACGAATCTGCGGAACCTTTAAAATCCAAAACTGTTCAGAAGATTAAATCAAGCTTAAACTCTTTCCGTTCTCTCTAAGGGGCCAAGCCCTAGAATGGATAGAATCTCTTTCCTCTGGTTCCATTACCACTTGGGACCAGATGATTAAACAGTTTCTCCTCAAATATTTTCCGCCCGACAAAACTGCCAAATAACGAGCCAGCATTACCGGATTCCGGACCGATGATGATGAATCGTTACACGCAGCATGGGAAAGATACAAAAGTCTTTTAAGAAGATGCCCACATCATGGACTGAGCGTATGGTTACAAGTTCAAACTTTATTTGACGCACAATCCAGTCAAAACAAACAGGCCATCGACCAGATCGCTGGTGAAGACCTGGGATCCAAATCACCTAACGACGCATTTGAAGTCCTGGAGAAGGCCGCAAAGAAGAGTTTGGCTTACAACCCACCAAGATCTCCACCTACCCATAAAGGAATACACCATGTTGATTCCAACACCCTTGTCACAGCACAGCTTGAAGCTCTTTCTAAAAAATTCGAACAACTTCAAGCCGAGCTATCAAAAAACACACTCACCTATGACACTTGTGGAGGAAATCAAAAGACGAGTGACTGTAAACAAGTCATTATGGTCATGGAAGAAGTCGATTTCATCGCTCGACAGAACAACGCTTTCAGCAATAACTACAACCCAGGTTGGAGAAACCATCCAAACTTCAGCTGGAAAGACGGAGGTAACACTCAACCCCTACCAGGATTCGAAAAGAGACCGATGAATCAATCCTTCCAACCTAAAACTAAATACCAAGACCAAAGCTCGAGTAACCATCAAAACCCGAGCTACTCAAAGATCGAAGAAATGTTAATCCAATTAATGACCAAAACAAATGAAGCAGAAAAGAAAGCCGACTCAAGAGCTGTTGATATCAGCGGAGTATTATTAAAACATGAAGCCGATCTCAAAAGTCAACAAGCATCACTTTAGAACTTAGAAACCCAAATCGGACAAATTGCCCGACAATTATCCGAAAGACCACCTGGCGCCCTTCCAAGCAACACAATCACCAACCCGAATGCAACAGCTAACGCCGTTACATTACGAAGCGGTACGACCACTGTTGTCTCACCAACCTCAGAACCAGTTATGGAGAAGTAGTCTTCTGATGAAACGCAGGAAAGGCTGACCCCAACAAGCATAATCCAACCTAAGGAGCCAGTCCGAACTTATGTTCCACCTATTCCATATCCTGGAAGACTGAAGCATGAGCGATTGGAAGCCCAGTATGGGAAGTTTCTAGAACTCTTCAAACAACTTCATATCAACATCCCTTTTGTCGAAGCTATTGCTCAGATGCCAAAATATACCAAATTTCTCAAAGAAGTGCTGACAAACAAAAGGAAGCTGGAGGAACTCTCGCATGTCACCCTAAGTGAAGAATGTTCAGCTGTCCTCCAAAGCAAGCTACCAACAAAGATGACCGATCCAGGGAGCTTTACTATCCCTTGTCTCATAGGAAATTTATCTGTTAGCAATGCCCTGGCTGACTTAGGAGCTAGTATTAATTTAATGCCTTATGTGGTTTTAGCAAAACTAGGGATAGGAGAACCAAAGCCCACCCACATGAGCATTCAGTTAGCTGACCGATCCGTTAAATATCCTAGGGGCATTGTTGAAAACATGCTTGTCAAAATTGACAAATTTGTTTTCCCAGTAGATTTTGTGATTCTAGACATGGAGGAAGACAAAAGTGTACCTATAATTTTAGGTAGACCCTTTTTAGCCACCGCAAAGGCTATCATTGATGTTTGCACCGGTAAACTTACTCTCAAGGTCAATGACGAGGCAATCACTTTTGACATAGGAAAATCTATGCAATATCCGCAACAACACGATGACACTTTATATTGTGTTGACATCATAGACTCCATCGTAAGTTGCTATATGAGAGATTCCTCCATTAATACTCCCATAGAAACATAAGTCTTAGACAAAACACTCAACAAACCCATTTTAGAAAACGAAAATCTCAACAACAATTACCAAGAAGAATCAGAAATAATATGCGAAATCAGTGAAAATAATGAAAAATCAAAACCATCAATTGAAGAACCACCAGCCTTAGAGTTAAAAGAACTACCAAACCATCTCGAATACGCCTTTCTATAAAAAGACTCTCAACTCCCAGTAATTATTTCATCTCACCTTTCCAAAGAAGAGAAAGAAGAACTTCTTAAGGTTCTCAAAAACCATAAGAAGGCTATCGCATGGAAGATCATGGATATCAAGGGCATCAGTCCCTTCTTTTGTACTCACAAAATCCTCATGGAAGAAGAATACAAACCCGTGGTCCAACATCAAAGATGTCTCAATCCTAACATGCAAGATGTGGTGAAGAAGGAAGTAATCAAACTGCTTGATGCCGGATTAATCTACCCAATCTCATACTCACCTTGGGTAAGTCCCGTTCAGGTAGTACCCAAGAAGTGAGGAATGACGGTCGTAATGAACAAGAAGGACGAACTAATACCCATGAGAACCATCACAGGCTGGCGAGTTTGCATTGATTACCGGAAGCTTAATGACGCCACAAGACAAAATCATTTTCCACTTCCTTTCATAGACCAAATGCTCGAACGATTGTCTGGAAAAATGTTCTACTGTTTTCTTGATGGATTTTCCGGATACTTTCAGATTCCTATTGCTCCTGAAGAACAGGAGAAAACTACTTTTACATGTCCATACGGAACCTTCGCCTACCGAAGAATGCCATTTGGACTATGCAATGCTCCAGACACCTACCAGCGTTGCATGGTAGCCATCTTTCATGAAATGATCGAAAACTCTATGGAGGTTTTCATGGACGACTTCTCAGTCTTTGGAGACTCTTTCGATCATTGCCTGAAAACCTAGACAAAATGTTAGCTAGGTGTGAAGAAGTAAATCTAGTGCTCAACTGGGAAAAATGCCACTTTATGGTAAAGGAAGGCATCGTTTTAGGACACAAGATTTCTCAAAACGGACTAGAAGTTGATAGGGCCAAAATAGAAACCATATCCAAACTTCCGCCGCCAACTTCGGTCAAAGCCATTAGAATTTTTCTAGGTCATGCAGGTTTCTACCGCCGCTTCATAAAAGACTTCTCAAAAATCTCAAGACCTATGACCAAAATTCTAGAAAAAGACGCACCATTCGTCTTCTCTGAGGAGTGTGTTGAATCATTCAATAGATTAAGAGACAAACTTGTCAATGCACCAATCATGACCACACCCGATTGGACCCTTCCATTCGAAATCATGTGCGATACAAGCGACTTTGCAGTTGGATCCGTACTCGGACAACGCAAGGAAAAACACTTTCACCCAATTTACTATGCCTGTAAAACTCTTAACGACGAACAAGAAAATTATACCACAACAGAAAAAGAGTTACTAGTAGTAGTGTTTGCATTTGAAAAATTTAGGTCATACCTAGTTCTTTCCAAAACCATAGTTTACACCGATCATGCCGCAATACGATACCTATTCAACAAACAAGATGCCAAACCTAGACTCATCCGGTGGATCCTACTACTCCAAGAATTAGATATCGAAGTTAAAGATAAGAAAGGAGCAGAAAATGTAGCCGCAGACCATCTTTCACGTTTAGAATGTCCAACCCCCGAAGAACTTCACAAGGAAATTATTAATGATAATTTCCCACATAAAGTCCTCATGCACATTGAAGACGTAATAAAGGAAAAAGACGAAAGTCCTTGGTATGCCGACTTCGCAAATTACTTAGCTTGTAGGATTTTCAGAAAAGGACTTACCCATCAACAGCGAAAGAAATTCTTCTCCGATCTTAAGTTTTACTTCTGGGAAGATCCATACGTATTTAGGATAGGTGCGGATCAAGTCATTCGTAGGTGCGTAGCAGAAAAGGAGGCCTTAGACATTCTCAAACACTGTCATGAACGACCAACAGGCGGACACCACGGTACCGCCACCACGGTCAAAAAAGTGTTTGATGCAGGATTTTTCTGGCCCACTATATACAAAGATACACAAACTTTGATCCAAGCATGCGATGCTTGTCAAAGAGCCGGGAACATCTCATCGAAAAATGAGATGGCTCAAAAGGGCATTCAAATTTGTGAAATATTTGATGTATGGGGAATAGATTTCATAGGGCCGTTTCCTAACTCATTCGGAAACAAATACATTCTTGTAGCAGTCGATTACGTATCTAAATGGGTAGAAGCAAAAGCTCTCCCCACTAACTATGCTCGAGTAGTTGTACGATTTCTGAAAAAGTTGTTCTCAAGATTCGGAACACCAAAAGCCCTCATCAGCGACAGAGGTACTCACTTCTGTAACAACCTGATGGACAAGGTCTTAGCACGATATGGGGTTCACCACTGCCTGGCAACACCATATCACATGTAGACCAGTGGACAGGTGGAAGTTTCGAATCGAGGAATTAAGAGAATTCTGGAAAGAAGTGTGGGGATGAATCGCAAAAATTGGGCAGAAAAATTAGATGACGCATTGTGGGCCCTTAGGAAGGCCTACAAAACTCCCATAGGAACGACACCCTTCAAGCTCGTTTACGGGAAGGCATGTTATCTACCAGTAGAATTGAAACACAAAGCCTACTGGGCCCTTAGAGCAGTGAACTTTGATCTAACGTCCGCCGGAGCAAACCGGGAAGATCAAATTCGTGAGCTCGAGGAACTAAGAAAAATGGCCTATGAAAATTCTTGGTCCTACATAGAAAAGACTAAACGCATACACGACACTCATTTAAAAGGAAATAAAGAATTTAAAATCGGCGATCGTGTACTATAATACAACGCTCGTTTACGTCTTTTCCCAGGAAAACTGAAATCCCTATTGTTAGGTCCATACGTAGTGGAAACAATTTTTGACTATGGAACCATCGAAATTTCAAATTCAAACGGCCAGAAGTTCAAAGTAAATGGACATCGATTAAAACCATATATCGACGGTCCACTCGAAGAAGTGTTGGAGGTATTAACCCTCCAAACTTCTTGATTAAGAACGTGAGGAAATAAGGTCTGGCCAAGACCTTCTCAAAACTAGGCCTTGTAAATAACTAAAAAAAATTTATTTTTAGAAAACATAAAAACCACGGGGGCGTGCTCTCAAAAGCACGGTCCCGTGCCGAAAAATACGGGCCGGCATCTACACTGCAAAAATCTCAGTCAGACTGGTTGTAACTGAATTGTCAGACTAAAAACACGGGGGCGTGCTTCCATAAGCACGGTGCCGTGCTTGGTTTCCTGTTTGATTATAAAAGGCACCTTGTGTCATTGCATTCCTTGCACAAACCAAAAACAGACCAAAAACCTCTGAAAATTCAGCATGCCAACTGAGATGAATGAAGCAATTCCCGTTTCCCGACATCCGAGAAATGATGCCCGCCATGTTTCCAAAACCGAGCTTCTTTTGAAACTTCAAGAACTCGTGAAAGAACTCACCGAAATGAATCTCCTTGCAGAGATGCGTCTCATGCAACTCACCGTATCAGTGGAAAACATGAAAATGGAACTACGAGACATCAACGAGCAACTCCAGTTTCAAGTTCTCGGTTCCACGTATTTTCCACCACCAGGACCATTCGGAGGAGGAGAGCCTTTCGGGGAACTCTAGGAAACTTAATTTTATGCTTTTATGTGTAATCAAGTGCATTAAGCACAATGTGTTAGGACTTCGGGCTTAACCCGACTATTTTCTTTTCTTAGGAAACCCGGGCTTATCCCGAAATTGTTCTAAGATCTTTATTTATTGAAAAGTAATTTTTAGATGACCAAACTTCCAAAATATCACAATAAACGTCATTCTAAAAATTCCGAATAGTAAATCATGTTGAAAAATTAAAATGAAAAACACTGGGACAAAAAACACGGGGCCGTGCTTTCCTAAACACGGCGCTGTGGTCACCCTAGAATCTTCAGCATGATACGCGCTGACTCCGTACAATTCTCTGACTCAGGAACATTTATTCTTCTAGCAGCACGGGGCCGTGTTTCCTAATGCACGATGCCGTGTTCAACTTTCCAGTATCTATATAATGCATGCATAATTTCACTATTCCATTCACACCAAACAAAAATTACCTAAATGGAAGGAAAACGGGTTGAATGGAAGCCAGTGAAAAAAGGGAAACAACAAAAATCTTCCTTCCTCGAGGAACAAGTCATGCGACTCCAATGCATCGTAAGAGATCAAGTTGAAAGCAATATGCAAACCGAAGCTCGAGTAGTCGAGTTGATTAACAAAGTCGACCTGCTTAGGTTCGAAAACTTCCATGTTGTGGATGGCCACCACAAGGATGTGACTTCCAAACTTAACTTTCTCAACCGAGAAATCGTCACGCTCAACAAAAAGCTTGACGAACTTTTGGAAGCCAAACGAGCACCACCACACATCCAGGACTTGTTCGGAAGTGGTGGCCGTTGAAGTTTCTGCCTTTGTTTCTCGTTTAAGTTGTTTCCGCTAGAACTATGTGTTAGGACCCGAGAATTGTTGTTGTACTTTTCATTTCATCTATCTTTAATTATGTCTTTACTTTTATGTTCTTAATGAAATTTAGGATGTTAAACAAACCAGCTCGACAAATAAACAAAACAGTACTGTCTGCACTATGCAGCATGATACCGTGCTTCCTGAAGCACGGGGCCGTGTTTTTTGTGTCAGGGCAGTTAAGAGTTTTTAACTTAATAAAATAACTTTCTATCACTTCAAACCCTATTTTTCACTACGGGAACCGCCGAAACCTCAACTATTTCACGAATTTCTTCATTAAATCTTTGATTCTAAACCTAAAGTATGTTAATTTAACAATTATATTGTCCAAATTCGTCATTCTAGGTTTAGATTAACCCTAAAATTGTTCAAATCGACCAAATCGGGTCAAAACCCGAATAGGGTATGGGTTATTATGCTTGGTTATGATGAATAGATTGTTGAATGATTGATGGTTAGGGTTTAATTAAAAGAAACAAATCGGGTTTTGGGTTTTTGCACAAATACCCGACCCACCATTAAACCCAATTGAAAGAAACAAACGAGGGTTCGAGTCTGAGTAAGTTAGAAATCGATATTAGAAACACGAGCCGTGTCCAAAACAACACGAGTCGTGGTCAACCAAAAGTCAAAGGAACTGAACCAGAAGCAGCAGCACGGTACCGTGCTTCTGAAAGCACGCCGCCGTGCTTTGCTTTCTGTTTCAGCAAAATGGAAATTTAAATGAGTTTCGACTAATTTAAGTGTAAATTGCAGATGGCTGAGTACGGGGAAGATTTTCATGCATTCTTGGTCTTCGGAAACCGAAAGAAAAAGGACCGAATGGCAAACGAAAGATTAGCATACCTCAACAATAGATATCCAGAAGCTCACTTCCGCGCATGTGAAATGTCACACCCCCATTCTAGGCCTAGGAGTGTGAGCCATAGTTGGTATCGTATTTGTAAATAAATCAGAGTAGCGGGTTAATGCGGAAGACTTATAAAAACTTAAGGATCGATATTATAAAATATTTACAATACAAAAGATGAGACGAAAGTCTCATTTAGTTTACTTGTTTATATGTTTTACAAAAACCACCGTATTTTAATATTTACATAAAATTTATCGCTTTTGACCTATCTAGGACAGAGACTCTTGCATTGCCCTTCTTGGGCTCGTTCTTTTGACCGCTACCACCCGCACCACCAATCGCGGGCTTATTCTTGGGACACTCGAAGCTAAGATGTCCCATCTCTTTGCAGTTATAGCAGGTCATCTTCTTCTTCCAACAATCGGCCGTGGCGTGGCCGGGTTTGTGACATGATTCACAAAGTCGTGGAGCTAGAAGACATCTTCCCCGGTGATATTTCTTACAGATTTTGCATTGTGGGATGCCGGGGTTAAAGCCAAACCTTCGTTGGTCAATTCCCTTACCCTTGAAACGGGTATTTCCTTCCTTCTTCGGGTCTTGCAATGTTGCACCCTTCTTGTCTTCTTCTTTATTGCGGATCATTCCGCCCATTAGGTATCCAGCCAACTCCATCGCGGAGTCAGTGGTTTGTGGCAAGTGTGACCTCACCATGTCACGAATCTCTCGTGGCAGTCCCCAAATGTAACGTGTCACTTTGCTGGACTCAGGGTTAACCAGCTGGGGAACTAAACGACAGTACTCGTGGAATTTTGTATTATACTCACGAAGGTTTGTTCCGACAACCTTGTGAGCCAAGAACTTGGTTTGTATTTGATCTGTCTCGTGCATCGGACAGAACTTCTTCATCAACAACTCCTTAAACTCATTCCAGGTCAGACTATACATTACTTCCCTTCCTCTACTCATCATCAGCGTGTTCCACTACTCTAGTGCCTCACCTTTGAACATTGGCGGAGTATTGGATCTTCTCTTCTTCCGAAAATTTACTTTTAATCACAATCGTCTCCATTTCCTCGAGCCACCTCACCGTTGTGATGGCTCCCTTGTCCCCGTGGAATTCTTTCGGCCCGTAATACTTAAAGTCTTTGAATGAGCATCCTCCTATCTTAAGTTTCTTTAATTCTTTTCTAACACCCTTATCGTCGTTTGAATCATGATCACTCTCTTCCTCACGTGAAGGTCGAGTATGGGGTTTAGAAACAGATTTTCGAGAAGGATTTTCAAATTGAGTATGTTTTGTTTGTCTAGATCGGGATCTATTTTCAGATTCTTCCTGAACAGCTTTTCTAATCATTTGTTGTATTTAATTCATATACTTGTTGGGAATTGGTTCCTCTCGTTCGGGACCTTTCCCTTTAGCTTCATGTCTTTCGGCTTCCTTTCGGAAGGCCTCTCGATTATCACTTTGTCGAGACATTTTTATCTTTTATTATCTGAAATTTGACACATTTCTTTTCTTATTATATAAGTTTATTTATTTTACATTCATATACATATCATAAACGATATGTATATTATTTTTACAACATATTTATATATCGTTTAAGCGATATATAAAGTCCTATCCTTATTACATATTATACATACTTCACACATAGCATACAAACTATATTACACATATAAAATTCATTCTTTGAACACACCATCATTACTATCCACTTAGTCCTTCATAAATTTCTTCACTACCCTTGTTAACTTGTTGCATTTGCGAAGAAGCTTTTATCCCATCTTCTTCTTTTTCTTCTCATCCACAGCAATCTTCTTCCTAAGGTCATCAGTTTCGTGTAAGGCTCGATCCAAATGCTCATCCTGGGACTGAGGCATGTCAGTCGGATACTCATACTTTGGCGGTGGGTTGCGGTAACCCATTATCACAATATCATAATGGTTCTTGGGATCAGGGTATGGAGTTGCAGTTTCTTCAGAAGGATAATTGAAGAATGCTTCGGCTGCTTCATTTTGCTCACGGATTTCATTGGCCTGTTCTTTAATGGATGGAATTTTGCCTTGGTATGGTGGAAAACTTGATGACGCCTTTCCTTTGAGTTTGTGGAGATATTTCATGTATGGATCGACAGAACCATAGCTTGGGGTGGAGTGTTGTTCTTCTTCTGGTGTGGTTACTTCATTTGGATTGTCCGGATATTCTTCCTCGGGGTCGGTTTCCTCTTCCGGTTCCTCTTCCGATTCTCCTTCTGGTTCCTCTTCTGGTTCTTCCTCGGTCTTTTTCGGCATATGTATCTTCTCGTCTGGCATCGTCACTTTTATCTTGGGTTTGTGAGAGGGTCCTTCCTTGTTGACACGGGAATTAGCAGTATCCATAGTTGAAGTGCCGGTATGCCACCTTCGTTGATCGGAGTGGCATTGCATCCAGTCGGATGAAGAAGATTTCGGTTCCTCCTTGATTGGTAAGTTGCAGAGGAAAGCGTATGAAGGATGTGGATTTGGTGGGTAATACGTTGAACCTCCGGATGGTTGATAAATGGAAATTTTAGTAGGATGATACGTCGGTATTTCGGATGGTTGGTACATTGGAAGGCTTGTTGGATGATAGCTTGAATGCCTTGGGGGTTGGTATACTTCATGTGGAGTGTTGTCTAGGTGATAGATTGGACTTGGATTGGGGTTTTGTTTATGTTCTTCATTGAAGAATGATTCAAAGTAATCTTTGCTCATGATGCCTCTTGGAAACTTGTAGTATTTCCTTGCTCTTCTTACTTCATTATCATAATACTCCATTAAATTCTCGTAAGACATCTTAATAGGTGGTTTAAAGTGTAAAGAGGGAAAGAAAGGGTTACCAACCAATATTATCCCTATTCAAATAAACAAATAAATATTTCCTATGCTTGGATCGAGCTTGGGTATTGTTTTATGATACCCAATTCGCTAAGATCGATGGCTCTAATACCAACCTGTCACACCCCCATTCTAGGCCTAGGAGTGTGAGCCATAGTTGGTATCGTATTTGTAAATAAATCAGAGTAGCGGATTAATGCGGAAGACTTATAAAAACTTAAGGATCGATATTATAAAATATTTACAATACAAAAGATGAGACGAAAGTCTCGTTTATTTTACTTGTTTATATGTTTTACAAAAACCACCGTATTTTAATATTTACACAAAATTTATCCGAGCCATCGGATACTTGAGCTTTCTTCGTCCTCAAGCTCTATTCCTGATTACCTGCAAAATGTTAATAAAATACGTCAGCAGCGAATGCTGGTGAATATGCTGACGCTAAAAATATTTTCTTTACTTAATCATCCCTCGAGACCACGTAAGTCTCGGCCCATCTTGTCTTAGGAATAATCAAGTTAAAACAGTCATCATAAACTCGAGTCTCTACTCTAGGTCACCTCATCAAAACACCGCAGCGTTTCGACATACTTAGGTACCATAAATATACACAAGGTCATTCTCACTCGGACATAATTTGGTCCGGCCCATCGTGGCTGGAGGTCGTGACCAAGCGTGGTGCGATGTGGCTACCGCATACCACATATGTAAGGATCCAGACAAACGTATACCACAGCCTGAGGGCTAGGTTTATACTCTTATTTAAAATGTTTTTAGAGACACGTAGCCTCATGTAAAGTTTTACACATAACACGTTTGTTTGAAAACAAGTCTATAAAAGTGGGGCGTATTCACCTTTTCAATGGGATCGGCTTCCAACACCGTCCGTTAGTTTTTTCTTTGCTATCTCGCACCTATAGTATGAGTATAACATTTATTAGTCGGATACACGATACGGCTTAAGACCTTTAGTCTTATCATCTCGATGAACCTTTAGTTCATTATTTCTTTTACTTTAAAACCTTTAGTTATAAAGTATTCTTTATAAACCTTTAGTTTATATTTAAAAACCCGACGTTTCTTTTTCTTTAAGAAACGTAATTTCTTTATTATTTAAGTATACTCATTACACTTAAATAATATATTTTATAACAAAGAATAATCATATATATATATATTCACATATATATTTTCATATTTCTTTTCTTTATTTTCTTTGTTTTACATTTTCTCTCTTTTATAATCATCGAGTATAATTCCGACTTTAGGGCATTAAGCCGTTATAATATTTTATTATTATTTTGGTCGGGCATTATGCCTACCTTGCTTGGATTTATTAATACCCTTCACACTCGGGCAGCACTTCGACGCTATTCGCTTCTTAACGTTCACTTGATCAACACTCATTTCCACACTTTACACGTTTCTCGAGACACCTTTGGCACGCACTTCGAGGAGATCACCGGGTCGTTGGACAGCACTTCCTTTTTGTTTGGAATGTCGGGGAGTGGCACGGAAATCGAGGTAACGGGCACGGAAACGAGGTTTCGGAGCACGTTTATCGAGACGGATCAATGGCACGTATTTCGAGGTAGTGAGAGAAATCTAGAGAGAGAGTATATGTGTGAAATTTGATGTGCAATTGTGAAGAGCCGGAACCCGCTATTTATAGGGCTGATCTCGGACCCCATCGCGGTACGCGATGGGTCACCTGGCAAGCCCATCGCGTACCGCCATGTAGGCTTGCTGAGTCAATGCCTAGACCTGCCACGTGTCGACACGTGGCAGGCCACCGTTCCACGTGGCGACACGTGGTGGATGTGTTGCCACGTGGCGGCTGACGCTGCCACCGTGTGCCACGTGTCACGCGTTTCAGACAACCCTATCGCGATACGCGATGGGTGTCTCTTCTGACCCATCGCTTACCGCGATAGGTCAGGAAACCAGAAATTACATTTTTGGTCCCTGGGGTTTAAATTTTGGCAGAATTGGTCCCTTGACTTTGAAAATTAACATTTTTGGCCCAAATTTTACGTGATGTTACATGAAAACACCCTAAGACACGTAAACCAATGGGACCGCTATCGAAACATTGTAGAGGGACCTTGGGGACGGGTTTTTAACCAGACTAGGGATTCAGTTACAGAACTCACAAAAGAATTCCTAGCTTCGTTCAACTTCAAGAAGAAAAAGGCGATCGAGTTTCATTGTGGGGGTGTTTGGCATACAACTTCTGTCACTCAGCTAGGAATTGATTTGGGTATTTACACGGCCGAAGAAACTGACACCGATATCTGGTTCGAAGCAAAATCAACATTCACAGATGAAGGTGACGATGATGAAGCCGAAGCGGGTCTCATAAGGGAAGAGGCTTGGGAACAATTAAGCTATGGAATAACAACGTACAGACCAAGCGTTTCTAAAAGCACGGCACTGCGTGACCCGCTGGTGAGGTACATCCACCGGTTGTTGAGTCATACTGTCACAGCTCGGGGTCAGAGCGAGGGGGTTGTCAACCTAAGGGACCTTTGGGCATTGTTGAGTCATATCACAATGCTTTTCTGCAAACTTTTCATGTCAAATGCTACTGCCCGAGGGAACTCCCCGATTTTCGGTGGTCCCTGGATCTACAACCTTCACAGGGCCTATGGTGCGGACACAGAGGGAACCCCAAGCCCAGACACGATCGCTGTCAACCTTGACTACTGTGAAAGCATGAATATGGTTCAACAAATCAGCCCGGGTGTGTGGAGGTTTTGTGACAAGAACAACCAGGTGTGGGACCCAGAAGACCCGTCAGAGTTGGTGATTCAGGACGTGCACGAGAGACGACAGTCACTGCCCAGACAATACCGCCGCCGAACTTACCATTAGACAGGAGGCCCATCTTCATCAGGGGCCGGCCCCAGTTCATCACATGATAGCCGATACTCTTTCGTGGGTATATTTATACTTATTGATCAATTCTCAGCTAACACCACTGCCGCGTTTAACAGGATGTCAGAACAGATGGCTGCATCAGATGCACAGGGAGCAGCCGAATATGCAGAGATGAGGCGAGAGATTGATCGCTTGAGCTATCGCATGGACAGGCAGTGGGGACCATTTGACCCGGATGCGGGTAACTGATGACTAGCGGCACTGATAGGTCGGGCATGGGCACGGGTTGGTAGTATTTTATGAACTTTTTATGTGTTTTAAACAATTTACTTTCCGTCGAACTTGTTTGTTTATTTTTATTTTGGTTTGGATATCTTTATGGCCATGGGTGCCAAAGACATTATGATAGGTTCTAATTTAGCCCAATAGGGCTAGGGATGGATGATTCCATACCCAATTTTCAGCAGTTTATGCTTAGTTGTTTGTGGTTGTTTGCAGTTTTATATTATACAGGTACAAAAACAGGAATACGGACGAAAAACAGAGGACGCTCTGTCGAAATTCCGTTAACCCGTAGGGAAGTAACTCTCCATTTTAACCCATAATACTCAACTAAAATTTTTATATTTTCATGAATCTTATCACATTGAGGACAATGTGAGATTCAAGTGTGGGGAGGGGAATTACTTGACCAAATTGTTTGTCCAACTAATTATAAAAATCTCTAAAACAAATATATTTTGCAGCAAACAAAGATTATTCTAAACCTAAAAAGAAAACCAAGAAATTTTTTTACAAATAACCAATCATTACATAAAAGTGAAAAAGTAAGAAGAAGTTTTGTAATATTAATAATAAGTTTATGCAAAATATGGCGTTAACACCCAATTCCTCCGTTACTGTGAGATAAACCTCATGCCACATAAATATTTTTTCAGAAGCTTTGAGTGAGTCATATGTTTCGTGTGATTTAAAACTTGTCGCAATTATTCATTTAAAGACCGCACGAAGCGTTGTATAAAAAAAAAGGTAATATTTACACAAACCCATTACCAAAATTACAAAACCCAAAAATCCGATCACCTTATCCATTTTTAACCGGTAAAATACAACACTGGTCTTTTACCGGCAGACCCCAAAGAACTGGAAATGCATTCTTTCGATTTCAATTTCCTTTACTGCATACACTTCACAAAGCCTAGGTTGCCTCCAGAACTTAGGGAGAGAATCTTTCTCTTTAGCAATGAGGTGAGGAAAAAGTGGCGCCAAAATGAACAAAGGCCACCATTCTGTGGAATTTCCAAAAACGCAATGAAGAGAAGAGTAAAAATATATGAACGATGCTTAGGTTGCGGAAACTGGTCCCACGAAGGAAGATGTTGAAAAAGTCAAACTCAGTCTCAGCATGAATATACCGAACTAATGAGGATGGGGGCTATTAGGCTCGGCTATTAGGCTCAAAGCCGAACGATCCATTAGAGTTGGAAGTTATATTCATAACAGGATTGAGGAAGAATTAATCCACATCCTCGATAAAACTGGTCTTGACGATCTGACCTTAAAAGAGTCATTGGGTATATAGTATTTAAAAAAAATCAAAGAAAAGGAGCTAACCATTAAAGACATCTCAAGACTCCCGACAAACATCGGAAGTTGTATCTACCATTAAACCTTGAACCACCACAAAATACCAAACTCTATTCACACTAAACCGGAACCCCTTTTTTACCTTCTAATCTATGCAACCCTTGAAAAGGTGGAGATTTGAACTTGTTACAATTTTATTTATCACAGGTTGCATTTTGGCTAAGAGTGTTCACATACCTACATCCCAGGTATGATCAGATATAAAAACCGAGTGTGAGTGAACATTGCGAGAACGTGACGTTTTGCATAAACAGAAGCTCATAAAAACAAAAGTTCTCTCTTATTTATCACTAACATAAAGATTGGTTATTTTGTTTCATCTTCTTGGAGCTCGCTTAAGGAATAGCTATAATCTAAATTTGTTGTTTTAAGAGAACATTTATAAGACGATTGCTTGAGGACAAGCAATGTTCAAGTGTGGGGATGTTTGATGTACATAGAAATATACATCTTTTCAGCATCAAATAATCTCTAAAAACTGCAATTTCTATCTAATAACATAGCATAAAAGGCTACTTATCATAATAAAACGTAATTTCAGGTGAAACCAAACCTCAAATTAAAAAACAAGCAAAAAGACGAAGAAAAACAGAAGAAAAAACAAAGACACACGCCCCCATGTCTTAAGAAACACGCCCCCATGCTTATGGAACAAGAAAAGACAAAATCTGAGAACAAAAGCATGGGGCCGTGCTCGGCATGCACGGGACCGTGGACGGGAATATAGAAAAGACAAAGAAGAATTGAGCACATATCACTAAAAAGCACGGGACCGTGTCTGCTAACCACGGGGCCGTTGCCAGCTCACACAAAAGACAAAACAAATCTGGCACATGTCATAAAAATACACGGGGCCGTGCTCATCAAGCACGGGGCCGTGCCTCACCATCCAGATTGCCTAGAAATAGTGGCTCATGTTGCATTCATCAAGTGTGCCTTGAAAAGATTTCTATCCGATTCTCTCTTATAAAAACACACACTAACACTCACCTTGTCTAGTGAAGAGTTTGAAGGTTTGGAGGTCATCACCACTAATCATCATCATCCCCATCATTAAGAAGAAGGATTCATCTACATTTGGTTAGATTGTTCTAAGTTTAATCATGTATGTGTTATTATCAATCATCTTAATGTTCATCATAATGCTCATTATGAGCTAAACTCCTTTTACCATCTAAAATCTATGAAGAAGCTTTGTTTTACTTGATAATTAATCAAGACATGTGATGTAGTCTAGTTAAGTACATGGTTATATTACAATTATCTTTTGATGAGAAATGTTTCACCATCTTAAATCACTAATTCAAAGTTTGTGGTTGTCAATCTCTTTGGCAATCGTTCATGATCGATTCATGTTCTTGAAAGATAGAAATTCTTTGATACATTATCGAAACATGGATCCTTATATTGTACTTAGAAATGATGAGATATAAGTTATGGTGTATTTTTCTAAACCTTGGTAATCCGAAAATGGCTTTGCTTAGGATATCAAATTAGCTAAAGAAACCATATGTTAATGGAATGTGTAATCATAACCTACTTACATCAACCAAGGGGAGGTTGTGTGATGAACTACAATCACCCGAAGTTGTTAGAATTGGTATTCGAGAAATTGAAGTCAATCCTAATCTTTCTACTTAACGAAACTACTTGCCAACTTAAATTGACATCATTGAAATGGTATGACATTAGGAAAGGGTGGACTTTAAAATGCGCATATCATCTCCTTAGTGCCAAAGATGTTCACTTTGGGTTAAGGAGTTATCTATCATATATTGCTACGGTAAGTTTATCACATGTCTACATATTAATTATCAATGTTAAAATGGAGTGGATTCTTGATCTTAGATGGTAACCTTCGTATAATTGAACAACTCATTTAGAATTTCTTATCTTGGTCACCTATATATTATATATATATAATTATTTATATTTTATAAAAAATTCAAAAATTAACCTTAAAATGATTAAAACCTCCGATTGAAGTAAAACAACGATTTATTATTAGACACCTTTGTGTCCACGGATCGATACTTGGTTCTTACCAATGCTATTCTACATATACGATAGGTACACTTGCCTATTTTGTGTGTGTTTAGTCTTTGTAGAAATCACTTTTATAAATTTAAAACACGATCTTGTGCAAAAGCTAAATATCCAATCTATCATATTTTATACAAGCTACACAACACGCATCATTGCTTTATTTTTTCTTAAATAGCACATGTTAGTTCGCGCTCGTGAATGTTCGTGAACAAGTTAAATTTCTTAATAATGATCATGAACAGGATTTCTCATTCAATTAGCGTTCGTGAACGAGTTTAATGCTAAACAAACGAACATGAACAAAGTTTCGTTCGATACGTTTACAACCCTACCCCCACCCCTCATGTAAATGTGTTCATAGTGTATAGCTGGGGCGAGGCTTCTAAAAGGCCAGAGGCAGCCCCGATCCCACTATTTTTGCCCAGTAATGTAAATTACTTGTTTTCACCCTAAAATTTTATATGTAGTTTATATTTACCCGTTTTGTATGAATATTTAACCCCCCCCCCACACACACACAACGATTTCGTCTAAGTTCACCACTGGTATATAATATAGTATACACTGTACACAAAATTTTGACGTGTATAGGAGTTTCACTATCATTAAATATATGTATTTGTAAATCATAGTGAGTAGTATTTATTAATATTTAGTGTATATTATTAGTACACAATGATGAGTAGAAAAACATAATGAAGAAAAAAGACACAATGACAAGTAGAAAAACAAAATGACGCAATTTTTATATAATAAAGTCATAATCATATTAAAGATAAAAATCGCTTGTTACTATGGTTAATTTATTTTAAAAAGGAAAATTGGTTTTAAATAATCCCAACTATGCCATATTGGCAAAAAACTGTCCCAACCTTACACTTGGCTGGTAACGGTCCCAACTAAACATGTATTTGTTTTCAACGGTCCGCGACTAACGGAATGTTGACTCCGTTAGTTTGATGCTTACATGGCATACCTAGTTGTTAAAAAACTGCTTATGTGGCTGCTTACATGGCATGTCTCTCTCCCACTCTCTCTTCTATAATTCACCCACCACCACAACCATCACCCACCACTACTCACCGCCACCAACCTCCATAACTTCAAATAATTAAAGCCTAACTAAAATTGAAGCTCCATAACTTCAAATAATCGAACCATAACATCATAGCAACAACCTTTATCTCCGTCGAATTTATTAACAGCAACAATACAATGATTCATTCATGTTTTCCAGCTTCGACACTTGTCAATTCTTATGTATCATGTGTTTAATCAATGTTTTTTAACAGAAAAACAATGCAATTACAAAAACTCATTAAGCTAGGGTTTGATTGGCATAACAGCTAGGGTAACAGATTTTGTGAAATTAGGGTTCAATGGCGCAAAATGGCCCAGGGATGGACCTTGCCGTACTGGATGATATCATTAATCACCTTTTATAGTTTCCGGCAAGCGAGGGTTGTGCAGAAGGTTCATTTTCTGAGGTGGAGATCCGGCAGTTTGGGATTTCGAAGCTCTTCGGTAAAGTGGTGGTGGACATAGATGCAAACAAAAGAAGAATAATTTGGGAGGAGGTGGCCGGAAAAAATGGAGGTGATGTGTGATGGTGGTGGGTGAATTATAGAAGAGAGAGAGAGGGAGGAAGATTGAGAAAGAGTGTGGATGGTGGGCCCCGTTTATATTAGTTTTTTAACTCTAATTATTTTTTATTTTTTTTAATAACAATGGCAATATAGTAATTAATTGGTGCCACATAATGAGACAGATGCCACATAATGTTGCCACGTAAGCAATTTTTTACAACTAAGCATGACACATAAGCATCAAACTAACGGAGTTAATATTCCGTTAGTCACGGACCGTTGAAAACAAATACATGTTTAGTTGGGACCGTCACCAGCCAAGTGTAAAGTTGAGACTGTTATTTGCCAATAGAGCATAGTTGGGATTATTTAAAACCAATTTTTCTTTTAAAAATATCATATAAAAATGTTATAGACGTTTTAAAATAATAGGGGATTTAACATGTGTCTTGAATGTTAAGAGAGGAAATATGTATTATTACTTTTATGTCCTTCTTACTTTGGTCCTCACTTAACACATGTCAATTAATTTTGGATTCTCACATTTTATTATCTTTGTGAGGCTTTGTAGAATAACTCAACCATGTTATGAACATAAACATTTTTCAATTAACGATTACAAGTTATTTAAAAGCATATAATTGGCTCTATAAATATAAAATATTAAACCCTGAACTTTCACGCCATAACAACTTAATACCGCGCACGAACACCCCAACCACATCCACAATAAAGACCATTGTTGCACTAACACGATCATGCGTCGTGGTCGTGGCATCTATGTGGTCTAAGCCCTTCTCACTATCACATAACGAGACTTTTTGTCAGCGCTAACATCATCTGAGCTCACTGTCGCTTGAAGAGAGATGCTTAATGGTGAGGCCCTCTCAAGTTCTTTCGTTCGAATGAGGTTATGAGAATTCAAAAATCCAAAGTCACTTTCTTTGTCACACACTTACAAACGCTATAACTAAAAAAATGTAACTTCCATTAGAGATTAATGACATAATCTGTTTCAACACATATATGGTTTTTGTTATTATTACTTAATGTCATGATGAGAAATACAATTTACTTAAGTGTAAATTTTGCATGTATGTGTAGTAAGGTTTTTAAGGTATCTTAATAAAATCTAAAATATAAATTTATTGAATTAACATATAAAAAGACTACCATATAAAAAAATTAAAATATTAAAAAAGATGTTTATTCGGTCGGTAAAAATCGGGCGTTGTTAGAATCCGATAGTTGAAGCCTGGGCATTGGTACCCGAGCGTTACGACAGCGAGTTGACGCAAATGTCATTAACTTGTAACGTAAGTTAAAGTTAGTACTTAATTGTTATAAAATTAAAATCTTAGTATCCATAACTGCAACTTTTAAACCTTAGTACCCAATCTTGTTTCTTTAGAGAATTAACTTCGTAATTGTGTAATTTACTCCAATAATTATTTTATTAAATGTTTTTCTTGTTTTTTATTAATTTAACCAAAATTATATTTATAAAAAACTTATTTGGCACCAGATACCTAGACCGGAAAATTGAAGTTCCCAAGATTCTGGGTTTGATATTCATCCGACATGATTAAAATAAGTGATATCGTGGTAGTACGATGTAGCAGGATCTTTGGAGAAGACAGAAGAGTCACGTGATGACTGTAAAACGGAACCAGAACCGAAGGGCCCGTTCAGTTTCAATACATTGAAGCTACGAAGTCCAATTATTCAGATCGTGGGGTCAAAAGGTTTGGTTTGTTTTGGTTTTTTACTTTTTTTTAATTTTATTTTTCTATCTATACTATATATAATACATTAAACAAGGGCAAATTAAGACACATATTTTTAAGTAATTTACAACACTTAAAGCATGATTTACATGTGTTAGTAAGGGTAAACATGTCTTTTACAATTCATTCAACTTACAAGTTTGCTCCATCATCTTTAACCATATTATGTGTTTTAATTTAATTTGTAAACTAACTTCTCACCCATGATTTTTAAACGACTATAGCCTTTTCATACGTTAATATTTTTAGAAACAAATTGCACCATAAATACGAGCATTTTATTCTCTTTAATTTGGATATGATATTGTTGTAATTTTTTTTTATTTTAAATAAATTAATATGTTACGTAAGGGTGTTCAGTGTCGGTTTTGATGGTTTTTAAGTTAAACTTGTGAGTCCAATCATTAATACTGATTTTTTTGTCATCCAAAACCAAACTCAACCATTGAAAGTTGAAATCGAATCGTTACTAACGGCATGGTTCCAGTTTGGTTTCACAGTTTAAACTTTAATAATAAATTTAGTTTAAAATAATTGATAATTTAAATGTAACATCAATTTTAACTAAAAACCAACATAATATGATACTTGAGATGATCATAAATAAAAAATGATAATTTTAGCCACATAAATGGTAAATATAATGGAAGATCTAGGACGTGAAATAATAACAACAAAGATTACAAAAGAAATCATATTGCAATTAAGTTAATTTACAGTCTTTTCTGGTTTCATATGGCCGGTTGCTGATATAAACCGCGAACCAACCGTTCACTATGTTTTGAAAATTTTGAAACCGACCAACAAACAGAAAGTAAAAAAGAAAAAGAAAAAAGAAGTCAAACCAATGACCGATTTAAACGATTTTAATGTTTTAACCGAACCATAAACATTTATATTTGTACGTGATTAACAGGTTCAAACATCCGCTGTATTACACGGGCACCCGTCTAGTTAGTTATAATTTATTGATGTGGCTGGTCAGTTGGTGTGGTCTGAGCAGAATGCATTTATTCTAATAGTGACAACATGTAATTAAAAAATAGTGAAAATACGTACATGCCATTGGGTTAATTCGTTATGTGTCACTATAACCTTATAAAACCAATCATATTATACATAAAGCATATTAATAATACTAGTCAGGTACCCGCACAATATAGTGGAAAACAATACTTAAAAGTTGTTAGCACGCCAAGCCAAGGCTAGCTCTAGCTCAACTCGAACTTCATACCAAGCATGACTCATGTTCGTTTAATTATTTTAAATGTTTAGATAACTTGAATACTTTTAATCACATTTTTATAAAACATATAAGAAGGCAAAAAAATTAAAGTTAAGTAATATTTGGATAAACATGAGGGGTCAAAGTTGTAAATATTTGGATAAACATTTGTTTTCTAAGAAACTTGTACATTCATGCAGTAATAACTTATACATTTTAAACCGTCGATCTGTTTTGAAAAAAATTTATATTGAAACGTTGACAAAAATATGCTCGTTTAAATAGGTATGTTCAGATTTTTGTTAACCATATTTTTGTAAAACATATATGAAGAAAACTAAAAAGGATAAAATTAAAGTAAAAATGGATAATCATGAAGGGTTAAAGTTGTAACTAATTCTTAAATTTACAAAATTTCAATAAAGTTGAGGTACTATGGTTGTAATTATGTTTATACAAATCAAATGAACGTGGGTAATATGTTTGTAAAAGACAAATCTATCCCTACTTGAACATTTACCTAATGCATAATAAATTGTAAATCCAATATGAAGTGTCTTAATTTGCCCCTCTTATTGTATAGAAAGTATACATTATAATAATGAGTTTGAATCAAATATAAATAACTTTTACCGTGGGAAATGTATAAATAACTAGAGTAATGGGAAAAGTTAACGTACAAATTAAATTAACGTGCTAATTGTGAAAATCAAGTAATGTAATTACACTACTTGTATGTATAGTTACACTACTTGATTCTCACCGTTAACATGCTAATTTAGTTTGTATTATTCAACCTCATATAGTAATTATGTTAACAATAGATTAATTATTATTACACTATGACTTTTGAACTATGGTAGTTATTATTACACTATATTATTTTTTATAACATAGTTCCTATAGCTCAAAACTGCAATTATTATTGTTATTTATATGTTTAGTATGTTAATTTTATGTGTACTGGGTATCACCCCATAATATAGTATGGAAAATAACTACCATGGAAAACTCATGTGTTGCACAAGTCATTGTATAGTATGTTAGACAAAGAGTACACACAGGATTTGATTACATAACAAAATCAAGCTCTATTTACCAGTAATTTAGATGTTCTACTAATTAATCTAATTGCCCTTCTTCATCATCATTGGAACCAAGCAATCATAGGGAACAACACTAATCATTAGACTGAGGGGTGTGAGGACTTTAAAGGGGGCGCTAGAGCCCATTCGCTCGCGCCCCCAGGCGCTAGTACCACACCAAGGGGGCGCTAGAGGGGCTCCAACACCACCCGTGAGCATGATAGCGGGAGAAGAGAGAGAGGATGTGGGGCGCTAGCGGGGCGCTGGAGGGGCGCTACCCACACCAGGGGCCAGGGGCGCCAACACCCCTCTAATCCAGTTTCTCTCTCTGTCACACATCATAATATTATTGGTTCTTGGCTCTGCTGGAGCCCCCACTAGAGCCCCACACCCCTTAGTCTTATAGTTGTCGCCATGACGGCCGAAAAGCCGCCAGCAACAGCAAGGCAATCAATGTCCCTCCGTAACCACATGGCCTGAAAACATCAATAAATCAAACAACCAATCATCGCAACGAAGATGCCGACAACTTGAATTAAAACACTGACAACTTGAATTAAAACACTGTGATAAAAAATTAAAAACGTTAACAAAAGTACTAAGATATTATGATAATAACCGTAGAGACTTGTGATAATAACCAGAGATAAATACGTGGGTACCAATAACAACACGTGTAAGTTTCTAAACACAAAACAAAGGTACAACAAATAATACATGAAATATAACAAAGTCAAGCATGTTTACAACCATTTAAGCATGAAGTACATGTTAAAGTACATGTTAAGAAGTTACAATTTTAGTATACGTAATATATTAATAACCTTTATTAAGAGATATTCCAGTCTTGTAAACAATAACTTATTTTTTTATCAATATTATAATTATGTTGGATTACCACATAATCTAAAACAATTACAATAAACTGACAGGTAAACAAACAACAAGCTAAACAATAACATCATTTTGAATAACAAACCCGATCCTACTAAAAAAAGTGTTTGGTCTTTGGGACCAAAAAACTACTATGCACGACCCATTATACTAGTTCAAAACAAAAACAATCAGACAAATTGAGACAAGTGACCGATAAGTGAAAGATATACTTTAGTTTGTGGCTTGATATTTGGATTATTGAATTTCCTGAAGATGTTGGAATTCAATAGTTGAACATTAGTGGCGGTGCGATGCCGTTGGAGAAATTGAACCGTTAAATGATAGTAGTGTGTTGTAGGCTTGTAGCCACCGGAATTGGAAAATTGTGGCATGATGTAACTAGGAGAATCGAACAATCAAATGATGGTCACAGTGCTGTCACATGGATCGAAGTTTCAATGATAATGGCCCGTAAGTGATTGATTAAGCTTATATTGGGGTTGAAGAATAACATGGTGGGATCAAGTTCCGTTAGTTCCAAGAACCAGTTAAATGTATTTTCTCCAAATGAACAAGGAAGACTAAATGTCTAAGAGCATCCACGATGGTGGATTAGTAAAGAATAACTAAACGCACCATATCAGATTTTCACTGATCCACTTTTAAACACAAAAAATTCTCAGTTTTCCTCCAACACTACATCCACTTTTAAACACCTATATATTTCACATAATCACCTACTTCTATATTTTGTTTCTAAATCAATACTAATAAAGGAAAATGTTGAAGATTAGGTGTCAAGCCTACATTTCTTCTAATTCTTAATCTCTTATTTCATTCATTTTAGCTATTCATGAGTCATGAGTCAAAACCATTTTGTCAAGTGGGTTATAACATAGTGTGAGTTTTATTCATTATTGAATTAAGTTTCATTTTCATACCTGAGGTTTGACCAATTACGCAACTTTAGTACTTTGTTTTAAATTTCTTGCAGATTAGCACCTGACGTTTCATTTAAAACAATGTTATTTAGAACTTTTTGTGAACCACCCGTTTGTTTTTTTCCATTAAATCTACATTAAATTAATTTATAAGTATTTTGATAATCACAATTGATATAACAGATCTAGTTTATTTTTATTATTTCAAATCTCGTGTAATACACGGGTTCAAAAGCTAGTACTTGTATAAACTAAAATACTTTTATATATATCTTATTTTTTATTTCATACAATTTAAAAATAAAATAAGTTATAGTAAATAGATTTAAAACAGAAATAATAAACGTTGTATAAACAAAAATTTAAATTACTTAAACCATAAATAAACCAACCACACGCAAACACACACACAAAAAAATTATTATTATTTTTTTAAATTACATAAATAATAATATTTTTTTATTAAAATATTTTACCGTTGAAAGTAAAAGCAAACAAAAAGAAATTATTTTTTTATCCAAAAAGAAAGATAATTAAAGTTGGAGGTTGAAATTGTTTTCAAAATTTAAATGAAAAATTAGTTATATGATGCTCATTTATCATATTTACTTCCATCTATTTTGTGAATATGTTTTAAACTGAGCATCATCCCCAACATGCATTTATTCATTTCAGAATTTTAAACAATATCATATCAAAACTAAACGTCATATTGAAGATGCTCTAACTTTTAAAAAAAGTTTGGACCAAAATCATAATTTAATCTTACCATATTCAAAATCTGGATAATTAACTCTAAAATAAATATCACACGAGGTCTTGTAGTGCCATGTGACCGATTGTGAAACAATTTTGCCCACGTTTACTTAGGCATTCCTAGCCGTACTGCTTTTTATATTTCAAAAATCTCACTTGGTTAGTTTAACCACCAACCTAATTTGACATTCTGAATATTGTATTTTAGTAAAAATAAAAGGTCCCTAAATTGTATTTTTTTAGCCATGTTTACCAAGTATATAAAATGACATTTCTTTAACACACTTACCTTTAACTTTTTACACAGAAGATTAATTAAATGTGTAAGAAAAGATTTATATTTTGATGGAGGGGGTGGACGTGGGTAGTACCCTCTGGTACCTCGGGTTGAGCGAAACACTGCCGCCAACCCCTTTCGATTCCAATTCGTGCCGGATTTAACTACCCGCTCACATCAACCATTATTTTCATTATTTTTACCATGTTCAATTTAATAAATTCTTTAGGGTATTAAAAAAAATGGCTCCACCGTTTAGAATAATGAAAGGTAAAACTAAGATGTGAAGTGCACACTCATTCAAAACGATACTTATCTTCGACACCAATATGGGGTTCATGTGAAGCTCATAAGGGCTAAGACATCGCAATTTCAAGTGAGATAGCCCATTGTTGATAATAACCAAATAATTGTCCTAGCTGCTTACTTGGATACCTCTTAGTGATTTAATTGAAACATCGTTTAAATTTGAGTAACATAAATGAAACATTATTGAAATCTAGTAATTAATTTATTAAATTGCCTCTTTTCATAAAGACTACTTAAAACATTCTATAAGGGGAGGCGGAGTGTTCCTCATCCCACCCTCATCAGACCACAACAACCCCAGTTAAGATGTGTCACATGTTTAAACTCACAACAATCCAAATTAGGGGGCGGTGCGCCCATATGACATAAGTTAATTCCTATTCACTTGACTTTTTGCTCCATCCATCTTCACACATCATCAAAGTTCAATCTCAGTCCACCCAAATTCTTCCTACTCGCTTCACCCGATTACCCACCTCGGCTCAACTTACTCGTCCCAACCCAAAAGATCTCGCATGAGAGTGAGCGAGTTTGACCCCCACACTACCGTCAACCCCACCCCACCACCGCCCTAAGCGCTTTAACTTTACACTTCCACTTTTGTTAAATATTCCTACAACATATAAGAAATTGATCAACAACACTTTTAAATAGAATATTACAATGGGTATAAATACAAGATAAAATGGCTAAACTCTAGGGATACAATAAATACAAATATAGTAATGCATGACTTATTGAGAGTGTCTTTATCTTGACTCACCATGGTTGTTTGGATTGATTCTTGAGACTGGAATATTGATTGATTACTAGTCTTGATACAACACACTCATAAGAGAGTATTTAATTTACGTACGCTATCTTTTTAAACGGGACCAATGTTTTGTTTCTCTTTTCCTGGTAAAAAGGGGGCGACTCATATGATGCCAATCCCTAGCCTCAAGGCCCATATAAAAGTATGAAAGACAAACACGTGACCACTTTTTTAGATATGACAAGTACAAAATAGTACTCGTTTGGACAACTTAACTAATTTGCGTTTACAACACCTATAATAAGTGATACTAAGTTGCTAACTTGTTTTTATCTCAAAACTACAACTTGGAAGTGTGTTATTTATAAGCTAACTATTTTAATTAAAGACTTGTGAGCTATATATAAAGAAAGTAAAATGTGAAATTAATACATCATCAAAATACTAATTACTAGGTATTGGAATTCAGTCTCATACATGGATGACCGGTCCAATGCCCGTCATATATCGAGCATACTTGTGGGTATCGAGTATATTCATTGGGTTCTTAAAAAAATATCCATTGAGATTTTCTAGTATATATTTTTATATAATTTGTGTTTTTAATTACAAATAATATTATCCAGATACATATTCTAAAAGAAAATTTCATTGTATACGAAATGACGTATTACTAATTTACTAGACAAAAGTTGAGGAAAAAATGAATATAGTTATGGTTGGATAAATGATTCATATTTAAAGTTTGGATAAATGAATATATGATTTTAGGTAATAGGACTCAATCACTCAATACCACCTTACCCCATAAGGTCCCATACCTGATCCAGTACCCACATGCCCGTCCGAAATATATTTCAAATGTCAAGTAATTTTATAGAGCTTGAAGTGCTTTTATTTTTTATTTTCGTCATTGTTTCCCCTTCTCATCCCTAGTCATATAACATAAAAAGAAAAAAATATTACAGGGGAATGTCACAAAATTACTAACCCACCAATTTCTTCATAAAAACAGATAATATATCATATATGTGAATCCATCATTTACATCGTAACTAGTGGGATTTCCCGTGTTTCACAGCGGGCATTTGCTTGGTATTAGCTCAGTTAGTTATTATACCTATATCAAGTCGGTTTGAAACATAGATAGAAAACACGCCGCAAGTGTAGTAAAAATTACGTTAAATCCAAATCGTTAAACATTATAACTAACAAAAGTATTTACTTTAATAAGCAAATAAAATAAACTCAACATTTTAAAAATTATACTGTTAAATAATAAAAAAAGTATCGAAAGGACTTAATTGAAAATTGATCAAATGGAACCAAGATTGTATTGTTCAAAATTCTGTAGGTACTAAATCTGCCTACTGATAACTTTCACTATAACAATTTGTTTTTCCAACAAGAAAGGGACCTAACTGAATATTGATCTAAATGGAACAAAAAACGTATTATTCAAAATTTTGTAGGGACTAAATATGCAAATACTAAATTTCACTGTAGCTGCTACAGTACACCATTAGGTTTCCTTTAATATATATATATATACTAGTTTGAGGCTCATGTATTACACGAGTAATTGATGAAAATTTTGTACTTTAACCAACCATTAAGTGAAATATAGTTAATAAAATGATCATATATTTTATAGAGTTACAATTTATATTAAAATTACACAAATATGTTACAAATAAGTAAAACAGTCCTTGTACACTACATTTGTAATTGTCCGTGTTTATCACAAATCAAATCTTTAGTTCATGCCTACTTATAACTCTTAATAAGTTAGCATATAGGTATGTTTATAACTCTTGATATCGCCACGTAAAATTATCCGTGTGATCAATAAGATTCTTTAAGTACATACCAACCCTAGATAAATGATAATATATCGATGAAACTAACAAAAAAAATATTCTTACACATAAAATATCATGCATGTTAATCAATTATAATATATATAATTTCATTTGAGATCATGTGATCATATTTATCCTAAAACATGATTATCCATAAAACAAATTACCTGAACTTTGATGATATATTCATCCTTATAATTTTTAAAATTTAAAATTGATTGATCAAGATAAATTTAACGTCATTAATATTTTGTGTATAACAAATATTTACTTGATTTTATATTTTACAATTAACAACTGTATAATTAAGTAACATATAAAACCGGAAATTAAAATATAACAAAATGATTTTTTTTCATTCCATATTAATGGAAAATGACAAAGACATATTATATTCAAATAAAAGTTATTATTATGAGTTAGTAGAATAATAAAATATTTAAAGTTGCATAAAGTGAATGTAGTGGTTCTTACTTATAATAGTTTAAAGTATTGAATAAGGAATGCTTAAATTTTGAATACTAATCCCTTGTCATTTGTTAATATTATGGGAGTTGTTGAAATATTTAATTAATCGATATATATATATATATATATTATTAAGTTATAGGAAAAAAAACAAAGATTTCGGATTTGTTGGAAGCATGGTAAATGACTTTTAACCGGATTAACTATTTTTTTAAAATTAATGTGAAAATATAGGTTCTGAAACATTTTGGTCTGAACTATAAAAGAACATTTTGAAAACTAAATATTGATTTCTTATTGCTAAAACTCTTTATAATACACAAAAAAATCATATAAATAAATGACTTATACTTAATATAGTAAATCGGTATATATATAGATTATAAATATATAATTCAACTTCAATAATTTAATACTAAACACCAAGATATATAGTAGATATTCTCTATGTTTGCAATATTTATACAAAACGTTTGGAGAAAATTAAGAAAATACACATTTTCCCGAGTTTAAATGTATATGAGAAGATTTTAAATCCAAATTTGGAACCAATCTTATATAAAAAATTATGCATTGTTGCTAGAATCCCAGTTTAAAAAACAATTTATAGTTTATCATACAAATCCAAATTCTTCGACAATAATACACATTTATTTGCTTTAATTTGCAATTACCTATTACTTTAAAATTATATTCTAACAAACATGTAACGTCAATTTTAATATTTCCTTATTTTCATATTTCACAATTTATGTTAATGAATGAACCAATTAGGATTTACATATAATAAAAACAAACTTGAATTCATATATTGACATAATTTAAAATATAAGGACCATACATTGAAATAAGTGAAAAGTATGTGAGGAGGGTTATGAAGATGACAAGTGGCAAAAATAAGTAGTCTTTTATTAGAATAGATAGATGTGTAATAATGGTTACGTTAAAGTGAAATTGCTCTTTATGTGTGAACCCTTAAGTGGACAAAAATGAAATTGCATTAATTTACCGTTGTTTTACTAATCTCGTGAAAATAACGTTAGAAGTGACGGAATGTTAATTAGGCATCTGGTGGCGTTGATAGCCGAAAGACAATAGTACATGCACCAATCGGCAGCGTCCCGATGGTTGAGTGTTATTTGCCTTATGTCCAAGGCTTGATGCAAAACTACTATCGAGCCGGGAGGTCTCACCAGAAGGAGTCTCTCTATTCCTAAAAGGGTATAGGTAAGGCTGTCTACATCTTATCTTTCTCAGACCCTACCATAGCTTTGATATTGGTAAGATATACCGAGTATGATGATGATGAAAAATGGTAACGTTGAGTTTTATTATAGATAGATAATTTGATTATTATATATGTATTTAGACTTGTAAATTGCTATCATTTATAAGGTTCACCCACGTGTTATCGTATAAAAAACATCTCTGTCTATTCTAAAGATAAAACTAAATTTGTCGTGGAAACTGATATGAGTTTTATCAACAAAATCATAATAGTAACAACTAATGATAAAATAACAATAGAAAAACAATTACATAAATTATTTAGCAAACATAAATGTTGAATACAGTTAAAAAAAAAACCTAACAAACTTTCAGGGACATTTGATAGTCCAAATGTGTAATTATTTTCTATCAATATAAAAATATACTTTATTTTAAATACAACTTTGAGATTGGTGTCAATTTAAAACCGTAAGTGAAAAAATAGAGAAAAATACCACAACCCATAAAACTACATACCAACATTGCTACAATGTTGTTAAGTTAATATGAGCCAAACACGGTACTGGTACCGACCCAATCCGAGCATAGAAAATTTTGAAACTGAAACGAATACCATACCTGTTATGGCAATATGCTACCTGTTCGAAATTGGAAGTAAAATATACGAAATTAGAAGTAGAATATAGCACCGGTACGATATCGATATTCAATATAATATGCTTATTCCATATGAATATGCTTTACTCACCCACTATTCTATACTTAACCATTTTATAATTTTTGTACATAAATAATAGAAACAATTTTAAAACAATTATCTATCATCTTGAATAGTTGAAGTGCGTAATTATACACCGTTGAAATTACCAAGTCAAGCAAGCACTAAGCCATTTATGATACAAAAAAGTCTTTTTATTTTGAACACAATTCACTTTTAATTAATATTTTTATTGAAATGATGATTTTTTAACTTAAATAAATAATGATATTAAATACCTAAATAAATTAATTGGTCACAACCGTTACTAAATGCACTATATATATAATTTAAGTTTATCATGAAAAGAGTAATATAAAAATTAGATTGTAAAATAAACAAAGTTTAGTAATTAAGAAAAAGTTATAAATATTAAAGATGCATTTTTGCTTTTGGGTTTATATTTTATTTATAAAAGTATTATTTACAAGTCAGACATGAAATCGTGAAAATTAATATAAACGATTGAGAAAAACTTATTCAGATGCTAGAGATAGTTTCAAATGTACAGACATTTAAAATTAAAAGACAAAATTATAAATTTTGTTCTTTAAACATATACATTTTTGGATCACGTATTTTAAAAGTTTATTTGTAGGCGGTGTTCTTTACATGACATGTTTGTTTGATTTCCGTCATTTTGACTAACTGGCATCCAAAAAACCTGTTATGTCTTTGCATATGAGAGTATTTATGTCTTTTTACACATACTATTTAAGTATCTATAATTAAAAAAATTAAATATATTACTAGAAAATGTAACTAAATAAAATATGCTAAACATAAACCCCGTTAAATCATGGCATGTTTGGATTTAATTGAGTTTTTGGATGACAGTTAGTGTAAAGGGTAAAAGGCGAATATACTTTTTTCATACAAAGAACACAACTTGCAAATAAACTTTTAAAGTACTTAATCCATAAATCTAGGGCTGTGCAACGGTTCAGAATCATGAGAACCGAACCAGAACCGAAACCGAAAATGACTGAAACCTAGAACTGGAACCAACACCTTTTATAGTAAACCGGTTCGGTTCCAGAACCGATAAAGTCGGTTCTTGCTAATCGGTTCTGGCTAGAACCGGTTCCGTTGTATATTTATCAAATGAGTTGGTGCAAACTTTGCAAATTACAAAACAAATTTTTATAATTGTATGTCTTATTTCACAGTAAAACTAATTTAGTTTACAACATGAACCTTCGTTATATATTTTTCATTAAAACCTAATTCTTGAACTTAAATAAATCATTAGCAACAAGAGATTAAAGGAAGATCATATCTTTTTATATTAAATTATCTCGATAGCTTAAATCAAAACTGATCATGGTTGCTAGGTTTTTAACTTAAAGAAAGAAGATTTGAATTAAAAATGACTGAATGAATCCCGATTAATAAGTTACTCTATAAAAAATTGGACTTGGATAAAAGACGAATATATTTTTTCATATAAAGAACACCGCCCGCAAATAAACTTTTAAAATACTTGATCCATAAATGATAAATCATATATATTTAAAGAACAAAAAATTGTAATTCGGTTAGATTAAAAAAGTAAACCAAATAAGGGGTTAATAAACTAAAACTAAAGTAAACAAATACTTTAGCCAGTACGGCAAACGAAGAATCAGTGTTGAAGAAGGCTTTTAAAGTTAAACCACCGTCGATCACACTTCCTTCTTCCTTAATTCTCCCTCCACCATCTCTATATAAATCAACACACAAAACGCCGTCGTTTCACCCTGGCTTCAACTCACCTCAAACGCTTATTCCCGCCCACGTCACACCAACGTCATCATTTCATTCCCAAACGACGCCGTTTTAATTTCATTACAAACTCAATGGATCTCAACCTCTTCAAGCTATGTTCCGGTCTTAAGTTCCTCGGATACTTTATGATCCTTCTCGTTGCCGGGATTATTGCTGTGTCTTATTATGCCGTTGTTGTTATCACGTGGGCCCCGCAAGTTACCCACGGTGGTGTTACAATGTTGCTGGCTGTTGTTGTTATTGTCGTGTTTCATGTTCTTGTAAGTTGTGTCCTATACTTTAATCTTGGTTATTGAATTGGTTGGTTTTAATTTGGGTTAAGGCTAATTGGTTTTTGTAAATTGGGGGAAAGATTATAACGTCATATTAATGTGCATTGTGTAGATAAATGGGTGATCATAAATTATACTTTTTTAGCATTGATGATTATTAAATTATGTGAATTTGATGATCGTAGCTGTAGAGTGTTGTAGACTTGTAGTAATTGTTAGGTGCTAGGCGGGCTGTGGGATGTGGACTAGCGATTAATAGGGTTAATCAACTGTTAGTTGGCGCCTAGTCGGGATTTTTACAACCATAAAAATTGAACCTTGATTGAAAACCGAACTGTTAACTGAATAATATAACAGAATTTATAGATAACTTAACAAAACTGATGTTTATGGTTACGCGAATAATTGAACTTGATTAGCCTATCTGCCTGTCATTTATTTTAGAACTTAAGGTTACAGTTAATGTGTTTTCGTTAACTGAATTTAACAGAAAATGAAGCTTGTACGTTTGTGGTTTTTAAATTTTATATATTCATTTCAAGTATATGTTGCAAATTTTTGTTACATAGCTTGAAATACCGTAAACAAGTTTAAACTCGGCATATTTTTGTTTCGGAGTTTCATAATTGAGCTTGGAACGCCATAATCGAACCGTTTTTAACTGGGATAAAGGAAGATAATTACATTGGACAATTAACCAAACTTAACGAAACTGGGTTGAAATCATCAGTTAACCAACCTATGGTTAACTGACCATTTAGTTGTGGTCATAGTTGTTGATTGCAAATAGTGGGCAATCGCGACAACCTACTTATACGCGGGAGTTGTCTGATGTTTAGCTTGTTTTGATTCACAAAATTGCGTTTTTTCGTGGAACTGGTTGAGATTGTTGCTGTTTAATCAGTTTCAGTGCCTTAAAATTTGGTTTTTGATTTTTTTATAAAATTTAATTATTGCTAATCATTTATAAAAAAAATGTTGGGGGTGCATTACTGAGTTGGTAAAATCACAGTTTTTGCTAGAAGAAAATAACATGAAAATCAAACTGGGACTTTAAAACAGGGTCTTATAATCGTAGGGATTACTCTATATAATAGTAACAAAGTTTTGAAATTGAATCCTTTATTCCAATCAGGTCATTAAAGTTTCTTTTTTGTTCTAATTCTATATATTTTACTGGGATAACAGGTTTTGTAGGTTTTTTTTATTTTTAAATAGTTTGACATTGCAAAATATTTTAAATTTTTTTTAATAAAATTTGAAAAAAAAAATAATTGTAAAAAAATGCAAAAAAAAAAAACTGAAATTTTGCACACAAAAAAGTTTTTTTTTTCTATTTTTCTGTTTTTTTTTTCCAAATTTCCAGATTTTTTTTTTTTTGCAATTTTTCGCAATAAAAAAATTATTTTTCTCAATTTTTAAATGTAAATATCTTGTTTTGCAGCTTGTGATGTTAACATGGAGTTATGTCATGGTAGTTATCCATGACCCGGGCTCAGTTCCTGAAAACTGGAAACCCTCTTCACCGGAAAATCTAGAAGCAGGACCCGATACGTCAGCTTCCACATCTTTAGACGCGCCTGAAAATCGACAAGCTTTAGGGTATTGTCGTCATTGTCGAAACGGGAAGCCACCTCGTTGCCATCATTGTTCTGTTTGTAAGTTCGATTTATTATATATATTTTAATTTAAACCTAAGCTACTAGTTTATACGGTTTATATACGTCTTGTATTCGTTACAGGTCAAAGATGTGTACTGAAAATGGATCATCATTGTGTATGGGTGGTGAACTGTGTCGGTGCACGAAACTATAAGTTTTTCTTATTGTTTTTGGTAAATTACTTTCTCTTTGTTAAAGTGACTAATTATTCATAATTTCATATACATTATTTCATATATTAATTATCTTGTTTCTTTGAGTTCAGTTATATACATTTTTAGCGACAACATTGGATACTATAGTATTGCTTCCGAGTTTTTTGAAATTCTTCAAAGAAGCCGCTGGCCACTCCACGTCAGCGCGGGATCTTGCTCTTACATTTTTGACTTTTGGTATAAAATAATTTGACTTAATTTCCCAAAGTTAATTAAAATGTTTCATGTTTTTTTTTATATATTTTGTGTTTTTATACAGTTTTGAATGTGGCTTTTGCGCTAAGCCTCCTTTGTTTCATCATAATGCACGCGTCTCTTCTTTTCACCAACACCACATCAGTAGAGGTAATTTTTAGAAATAATAAGTCGTCGTATATTTATTTGAACTAAGTTTTTACTTATTCTGTAACAGGTATACGAGAAGAAAGGTGTTGTGAGGTGGAAATATGACTTGGGGCGCAAGAAAAATTTCGAGCAGGTGACTTCTATTTTCATGTGTAGTTTATACATAAAACATATACATGGTTTCTTAACATAAGATATATATATATAAACCCATTTGAGTTGAGAAAACCCGTGAAAATCCCATGTAACATCGTTTTTTTGATTTTTTTCATAGGTAATATATGTTGTTACATTTCATACAAAAGATCGAAAAATAAAAAAAGAATTGTTTTGCTATTTTTTACATTTTTTTTAACTTTTAAAACATATTTTTCAAATACCATGTTTTTAACTAAATTTATTTTTTAAACACACACACACACACACACACACACACATATATATATATATTTATATTTTCTGACTAAGATAAATGTCTTGTTTTTAATTTGGTTCTTACATTTGTGTTGTATGGCAGGTTTTTGGCACACGAAAGGCGCTTTGGTTGTTTCCTTTGTTTGCCAAGGAAGATTTGGAGAATATTCCCGCGCTGCATGGCTTAAATTTTCCAACATGTTCGGATGATGAGTCTTGATAGTTTTTAAGTTTTTTACTTGCTTTATTTATCTGTAAAGTTTTGTATAGAAACAAGTGTTATAAGTTTTTCATCAGGTACATTTTGATATCTTTTGAAATTGAACATTTTTATTTTCACATTGTTGTCACTGAATACCAGCTACTTGTTCGAAACCTGGTATTGCCAGGTTCTGTATTTAGTGTTAATTATTATCACTACTATCATTCATATGCTTACAACTATCTCATTCATCCAACTTTGAAATCATGAGAACTACTATGAAGTACATAGTTACATACTCCCAAGAAGAGGTGCACAAACTTGGGATTTTCATAAACCGGCTCGAGTAACAACCAGTCTGGGTATGGTCAACAAAAGTCAGAACCGAGTCGGGTAATCACCGGTGCCGGGTATGGTTTGATATCTTTGATCGGGTTTGTCGGGTTTTTTTTGGGTTTCGGGTAGAGTGGGTTTGGCTTTTGACCGATATTGGTGGAAGCGAGTCTGGCAGAGTCCAATTCTGGGTAGGAACCACCGGGTCAGGTCCGAAACTTGTTCTTTTTTCCCACCTCTACTCCGAAGTTATGGGTGCAAAATGGTTAGAAGTGCAAAACAAGTTAAAGCCTGATTTTGAGTGAGGTGCACAAGCAGGGTATTTTCAAAAAAATTTGAGACACTCCTTTGCCTTAACTAGCTTTCTAGGCCAATAAAGTTTGTGTCACTTTAAGTTATTGGTAATAAACCCATCAGTTTTTATCCATCAGTCTCAATACTCTTGTGCAAAGGTTTTAGTTATGAGTTATGACTTATGACCCAAGAGGCCATGACTGTACTATATGAGGCCCATAGTGGAGATTAAAGCCCATCCCATTCATGACAATACTATCAGTCTTATCACCAAGGCAAGTACCAACTAGAGGGAAACATATAAACTGAAATGTGAATCAGAACCTGTTTAATCTGAACCAAATCTGATTACGAAACCGGTTTGATGAAACTGGCAAGGGTAATTAGATAGTTGGTTTGATATCGGTTTGAGAATCCTTCGTTGAAACCGATTAAAACCGAACCGAACCAAAAGGGTTAAAAATCAGTTTTGAACTCCGAGGCGGTTAAAAAGTGTTATTTAACCGAATCGTTCTTTTTTTCATTTGGAAACTGGTTTTAAACCCATATTGGTTTTGGCAAAAACCAGTTTTGACCATCTTTTAACCAAAAGCAAACCGGATTGGGTCCATAACCAAGTCTATGAACCTACTAATAACAATACAAGGCTTCTTGCCTAAATTCACATTTTTAATAAAACCTCAAGACGGTGGGAAAAAATAACGGGTCATGCCTAAAATTCACCACATTTAACCACTTTTTACACGTGCAATAATTTACAAAAATGTACTACACTACTTTCACATTTCACATATTTTTATACGCGAAAGACTGGTTAAGTCACTGCTATGAACTTAGTGACGGACCCATAAACATTTTTCATTCATGTCACTACCTTTGGTGTTCAGATGTCTATCAAGACTCAATTAAAGATTTTTGGTTCTGAAATAGCTTGGGTTATTCTCAAGCCAAGAATCTTTATTGAATGGATAATATGGATTGTTTGCTTCAAACTCAAAACTCTTTGGCTCTTTGCAATAATAACTTGTATAATTTACATATTAAAAAGTAAAGATACACACACACACACACGAATATTTTAGTTCCTTAAGAAAACATGAATCACATATTTATAGAAAGAGCTCCCAAATGACATCCGACAATTAAAACGTTAAATATGATCAAAATTAACAAAACTTTGTAATCAAATTAAAACGTTAACGTTATTTTATGCAGTTCTTCCTTTCGTTGTGGCTTTTTAGGAGTTAGTTTGCATTAATGTTTCGCCCCACCTAGTTTCTTTCTAAATAGTAAATAGCTTTATATTTATAGCTATCATTCTTAAAAAAAAATTCTACGTAAAAGGAAAGCATGAAAAAAAACCAATGGAAAAAAAAATCAGGCTTTTAGTTGAAATAGTCCTACACGTAAAAAGCTTTGATGAATATTTAATAAAATATGAAATGACTTTAAACACTATATATTCATGAGCAATTTGTTTACAACCTTCGGCTATATTCCAGTCATATTTATGCACAAATCGTATTCATGCTTTTACAATTTATCTAATATATTTTCAACAATTTACTCCAACTTGTGTTTCCATCACTTTTGTTTATACTATTTTGACATTTATCATCAAACATATTTTAGCACCATGATCAAACTAGAATGTTGTGTATATAACGAATTTTACATATGTTACACAAAAAATCTTATGAAGTATAAGGAATTTTCAATATTTTCATTTGCGTGTTTAAGTTAAAACTCATCTTAATTATGAAATAACATCAATCAAATGACTTGTCACAAATGACAATCAACTGCATTTTCCTTGTACACGACAACATATCAAAACGCACGATTAACATCATTTACTTAATATATTTCAAGCCCTTCTAATATAATTCCGTCTTTTCACTTAAGTATCTGGTTAAGAATTCGTGTACGACTAGATACCTTTCACCAAGTTACTCAATAAAATACTAGTTTATCATATCTCATGATCATCTCTAGAAAACTTCGCATTCATATCGTCATCAACCAATTTCTAGAACTACTAATTCGATCCATTTCATTATCATGAAAATCAATGTCTTGACCTCCGTCACGTGAGATTTTTAACCCTTCTTTCGATCCCATTCTTATCTTTCAAGCCCTTCTATTAACCAATCCATTTCATTATCATGCGAAGTTTTTTAACCTCCATCACAACAAGTCAAAAACGCACGATTAACATCATTTATTTAATATATTTCAAGCCCTTCTAATATAATCCTGTCTTTTCACTTAAGTATATGGTTAAGAATTCGTGTACGCTAGATACCTTTCACAAAGTTATTCAATAAAACACTAGCTTATCATATCTCATCATCTCTAGAAAACTTCGCATTCATATGTCATCAACCAACTTCTAGAACTACTTATCCGATCCATTTCATTATCATGAAAATCGATGTCTTGACCTCCATCACGTGAGACTTTTTTAACTCTTCTTTCGATCCCACTCTTATCTTTCGTCAACCATACCTATTTTATGATCAATCAAGTTCAACATGATTCACCATCTCTAGAAAACTTCGCATTCATGTATATTGTCATCGACCAAGTTCTAGAACTACTTATCGGATCCATTTCATTATCATGAAAATCGATGTCTTGACCTCCATCACATGAGCTTTTTTTTAATCATATACCTATTTTATGATCAATCAAGTTTAACATGATTCACCATAACATACAACAATACATGATAATGCTTTATTAGTACATAATTGACTTGTTGCCTAAGAAATAGGCACCAATTTTTTTAATACCATGAATAGCACATTGCACAATAATAATAATATATTAAAAATTACATATCTTTTTTAACATGCATATGTTTATACTTTCGTTATGTATCACAATCAATACAATCCTTACGTTTACAAAACAGTGAAGTGACACCTAACCGAGTTGAAATAGGATGAGATATAAACCCACGTCACTTGTACATATAAAACCAAACCAACCGTATATATATGCTAGGGGTATGCAAAAAACCGAAAAATCCAAACCGAAAAAACCGAAAAATCCAAACCGAAAAAAACCGAACCGAAACAAAAATCGGCGGTTTGGTTTATTGTTTTGTAAAAACCACACTAACGGTTCGGTTTTGGTTTTGTATGTAAAAAAAACCGAAAAAAACCTAACCGAACCGAATTCTTACATTTTTGTTTTTTTATATTTTATACTAAGTAATTTATAAAAATTTAATAAACATGTAACTCCAATATTTTTGATCAAATGTATAACATTCTATATTTTACAGTTAGCAAAATTATTTATACATAAATTTATTATTTTTTGCCAATTTTTTTTCGAACTAAAATTTTCAAACTAAAATGGCAAAAACCGAAACCAAAACAAAAAACCGAAAAACTGAAATCGAAAGGTTTCAAAAACTCTAAACACCGAAGTTTTGGTTTCTCGAAAACTATATCGAACCACACCAAAAAGACCCCTAATATATGCATGGAGTCAAGGGTGGTTTGATCTTCAGACACACACATGTATACATAGATCACACTTTGTTGGCTTTGACCACTTCAACATAAGACACAACATGTATGTACATACGTATTCATATTTAATGTATGTACTAATGTACATGGATGTTCAACAACCTACACCGCCCTACTTAATCCACACCCAACTGCTTTCTCCTAATTGCCCCTACCCAACTTAACTCTTGTGTGGGCAGGCACTTCATTTCACACGTAAGATTGTTTAGCCACCAATATTATTTCTTGCCTACACGCTTAAATCAAATTAATTTTATTCAAATGTAAATTCATCTCTAGCTTTCTAGTCGTCGACATAAAACCATATTATTCAGTGTCATCCCTGAGAATACGTGGCCCTGTACGGCTGTACAAGTAAAAAAAGGGGTTCCTAATATAAACTTATATATTTATATATAGTCATAATAGAACGATAAGTGTCATAACCATGATTAAACTTATATTATAAAAATAGTTAAGCTAAATTTTTAAATATTTAAGCGTATTCAAGTGCATTTTAAAAAGAACCCCCCCCCCCCTCATCCCAAGGGCCAGTAGGCCATTTTCGACTTTACATCCTGCACAAGGTATTTAGACGGCCATGCATCTTAAAGCATCCACAACAACAAACCCATACAAACTGACACATTATCGCCACATCAAATTCCAAACTTTTATTAAAAACCATCATTCTTTCCACAACAATAAATCTTCACAAACCTATTAAAAAATATTAAATATGTCAATATTTGTATATATAAATATACAATATGGGGGGCTCACAATGCAAGTTTGTTGCAATTATGCATAGACAAACCTGTCACAACCTAGTATGCTCCACAATGGTTGGTTTTAGCTTCCCCAAGTTTTCTTGACGCCACATGGAATCAAACTTTGGGATGTAGCCCAATGTGGGTGTTGTTAGTTTTGTTTCAGCACGTATATCAATTTTAATTATACAAGGTGTTTTGACGGTTCAATAGGGTTTGGACAATAAGGAAGTAAATAAATGCAAAACTCTTAACTGTCTTATAATTACACTTAAAACACATCATACATTTACAAATATTTACGTAGTTATCACGGTTCTTAACTTATTTTTGGTTTTGTATACATGGTTTTTCATACAAGTATACATATACATAACAAAGTTGAAACAACCTGTAAATAAATTAACAAATCTAGGCCCTACAAACGGAGAAAGGCAGCACAAGGACCCCTTGAAAAGGAAGGGTCTTTCTACTAGGCTGGATAACGGGACCGCAAGAGATTGGACTATATATGGCTTTATTAATGAGTTTTACTAATTTAGTTACCTTTACTCATACGTTTGGATGATATTAATTGCTTTTATAAGTTACGGATCTCGAAGATATATATTTCTTCAAGTTTAATACAAAACGTACACACAAAGAATAATTAAGTCATGTAAAAAATATTTTAGCCTCATAGCAAAATAATTAATTTAAAAACAAGAGGATTATTGATTTTTTCACATAAGTTTATATGTTGAAAGTTTTAGATAAGATTATTGATTTCTTTTGACCGGTAACAAAATAGTTATATCAAAACAATCTTCAAAATAATCACATTAATAAAAGATCTTCTCAAAAAGACAATGACTTACCGATTTTAAAAAATAAGTGAAATCCAAAAAGTAATAAGCTCGTTCAACAGAGGAGGCAACCATGTAGCCGAAACATAATAACACTCCAAAAATAGTTGGATCCATATAGTATCCAACGAACATCTTACAAGTGGAATAACTCTGTCACTGAACCTGCTAGCCTTTGCGAGCTGGAACAGAATCGATTCATGATAATTTAGCCAAAATGGCAGTAATTTGGTTCTCTTCTAATCATGGCAGAGGCGGCTCTTGTGTAGCCCAAAAATTGGTAATCCGACCTTCCTCTCCGTGGCGGAGACAACTCCTCTATTACCGGAAAGTATATTAGTCGACTCTCATGTAGCAGAATCATGCGCCATGCGCCACATGTAGGTTGTTGGTCGATACACGTGAACCCCAAGTGTTTTTTATTTATTTATTATTTTATTTTTATTATTTTTTGTTATATGCCTACTCTACCAAACAAGCTTACTTGTCCAACTTAGGTTGGTTAGCAAGATCACTTGTCAATCTTTATTGATTTTTTTTTGCATTTAACCATTTCTGAAAACAAAAATACTTTGATTATTTAAGAACAAATTTGATCAAATTAAGTATTTTGAAGACTTTTTCTCTAAATATTAACATTACATAGCATAGCAAGGAGAAAAACTAAACTCTACATAATCAATTTCATTCTAGGAAACTCTACATAATCAATTTCATTCTAGTGTTAGATAAGATATATATTAAACTAAGGGTTTGACTTTAACATAAAACATTTAAACTTGAACATGTATTGTAGGTTTCCCTAAGTAGTTGAGCTATATTCCTATATGGCTATATAGCCTATATCTAGTTATCTACTCCAGCCACCCTCCATTCACATTTAATACTTTCCCTATATTACCCATTCCAAATCCCACAACTTCTAAACCTAAATAATATTATCTTCATCATTTTTAGCCATTCATAAAACACATATATTTACATATACACACTTCAGTTTTGTTTGATTAGTGTGATCCATGGATCATACTAATACAGTAGACATGGAAAAAGAGAGGTTAACAGCTGAGCTAGACATCAAGGATTCAGCCTCCATAGTCATTAAAATTCGGCGAAAACTACCCAATTTTTTACAATCCATTAAACTTAAATATGTCAAGCTAGGTTACAACTATTCATCTAACACTGCAACACTTGTCACATTTATTATTATTCTCCCATTATTCATTACCACCTTTATTCATCTCACCGGTTTAGATACCACTACCGGTCTATCCGGAGCGGTAATTCTACTCTTTTTATCAGGCGTTTACTACGCGAAACGCCCGACACGGGTTTATCTCATTGATTTCGCGTGTTACAAACCCGAAGAAGAATTTAAAATGTCGAACGAAGTGTTTGCGAAAATGTCGGAAGACTCGGGTTTTTTTGAAAATGAAACTATGCATTTCCAAAAAAGGATTGCGTCTCGCTCCGGAGTGGGAGACGAGACGTATTTCCCTAACGGGATACGAGCTCGGCCTCCCCAGCTGACCATGAAGGAAGCCAGACTGTAGGCCGAGCTCGTGATGTTCGGTTCTCTTGACACTCTGTTCAAGAAAACCGGAGTTGATCCACGTGAGATCAGTATCTTGATTGTCAATTGTAGTCTTTTTAACCCGACACCTTCGTTGAGTTCGATGATTGTTAATCATTATAAGCTTCGTCCGGATATAATGAGCTTTAATTTAGGCGGGATGGGATGCAGCGCGGGTCTTATATCTATTGATTTAGCTCAAACAGTTATTGAGAGCTAACCCAAACTCGTTAGCGGTAGTTGTGAGCATGGAAAATATCACTCTCAATTGGTATTCGGGTAACGAACGCTCAATGTTGTTATGCAATTGTATTTTCCGAATGGGTGGGGCCGCAATGCTGATGTCGAATATGTCACGTGACCGTGTGCGGTCAAAGTATGAGCTGGCCCACACGGTACGGACACATAAAGGTGCTGATGACAAATGTTATAATTGTATTTATCAAAGGGAGGATAATAAAGGTATAGTGGGCGTTTCGCTTGCCTGCGAACTTATGGCTGTCGCGGGCGACGCGCTGAAGACAAACATAACGACGCTCGGGCCGTTGGTTTTACCGTTTTCGGAACAGTTAATGTTTTTTTTAACGCTAGTTAAACGAAAAGTTTTTAAAATGAAAGTGAAGCCCTACATTCCGGATTTTAAACTCGCGTTTGAGCATTTTTTGTATTCACGCGGGTGGGCGCGCGGTTTTGGATGAGATGGAGAAGAATTTGGATCTGACGGCTCAGGATATGGAGCCTTCGAGGATGACGTTGCATCGGTTTGGGAATACGTCTAGTAGTTCGTTATGGTACGAGTTGTCGTACGCGGAAGCAAAGGGGCGGATTTTGAAAGGGGATAGGTTTTGTTTATATATATTTAAGATATTGGTTTAAAGGAAATCTTGACTTGAATTGATATCTGTTGAAAAAGTATTTTGACTTTATATCAACAGTTCTCGTGACAATTGGTCCCATTGTCCTGGTGTCTGATTTTCTGGTTTGTTTGTGACAATTTTTAAGATTTCATGTTAAGGAAACTTTATATAGTTACTCTTACTTCTTGTGTTTATTTATATATTATTTTTTCAAATGTGGATGTTAACACTTACCAATGCTCCCTATGAAGTTTTTAGGAGTAATAACAATGTGACTAGAGTTCACATGTAACTAGAATACTGGATTACATGTTTGAATCTTTTAAGGTAAATTTGGTTAGTAGAATTCAATAAAAATTTAGTAAAATTTGGTTAGTAGAATTCAATAAAGATTTTACTAATTGGAATTTGAATTTATTAATAATATGTTTGATTTGTATAGTTTGTTGGAATTATAATCTCGAATCCATTTTTAATTTATTGGGATTGGAAATGTATTCAAATTAGTTTCTTCAAATTTATCATATAACGTCTTTTCAAAAGATGGAGGAATTCAATCAAACTACCGAATTCTTCAATCGCTAACCGTCGTCGCATCCGCAACCCCAGATTTAACACATGCCTCTTTTGCCACCTTCACTCTCAACACCTTGTCGCCACAATCCTTGACACCTACACCGCTAGTCTGCCATGCTCTTTGCTAGTTTGGTCGCCCATCATTGTTAATGGTCGAGTGCAACTAGTGCCTACGGCCAGCATG